>NW_019385667.1:101950-153807 GCF_000671375.1 Centruroides sculpturatus | reverse complement strand
TTTTTTTTTTTTTTTAGAAATCTAGCATAATATCAAAGCTGTTTGAGTTCATGTCTATCTTAGAAAGCTTGAAGATTTTTATAGAAAAATAAAAACTCTGAAATTAAAGCCCATTAAATCTAGTAGTATTTGGCTTATATATATGGAAAAGATTAACATATTGGCATGCAATTTAAAGCTATCAGTGGCAGAATAATAAATGCCAAATTGTCACATGTACAGATTTAGAACCTTCAATAAATTTTTTTCTACTGTTAAGCATTTTCCTCTTTGCAGAATCTCTAATATTTCTTAGAGCAATGTTTTTCAACTGTTGGTCCACAGAAAAGTATTTGACCATACTGAAGTTGGTGTAGTTGATTATGGATGGCATTTGAATAGTAATCTAGAGTTACTGTATGTACTTTGTTACATACAGTAACTCAGATAAGCATATAATTACTTGGTCCACATAAAAGTATCCATAATTTTACCAGTCCACAATGAGAAAATGGTTGAAAAATACTGCCTTAGAGGAACTCCAAGATTCTTCAGATCCAGTTTGAGAAATTGATTTAGAGGAAGGACACACATTAAGTTATCTATGCAGCTTGAGTTTGTAAGAGATAATATTGCATGAATTAGTAACAGTGCTGACTTGATGATAACTTGATTCTGAAGCAAAACCAATTTTTGCTACATGTGTTTCCAAATAGCCAATAGAGAGCACTTTAAGCATCAGCACTCTTATATGCACTATTTATAAATAACTTCAGAGTATGTTTACAGGACTATGCTGTATTCAGCTTAATAATATTATTTATTTGTTTCTTGTTTTGAACATTTTTGACTACTAATTTTATGTCTTGAGGCAATTGCCTTGCTCATCAAACTAGCCTGATTACTAACTTATATATGAATCTTCAGCAGGACTTTGTTTGAAGGTGATACAATTGTTAAAGCAAATTTCAAAAGATTATAATTGAAGATATGAGTGGTTAAAGATGTTATGTTACAAAATCGAAGCTTTAAGTAAATTGATGATCATGTTTTGATTAAGTAATTTTTTCAGTGTAAATATTAAATAGATATATTTAATAGTGTATTGCAGTGGACATTACAGTGTAATTTAATCTATGAGGTTTTTGTTGATGGTATATGAGAGAGAGATACATAACATCATCCATTCATGTCTTCAATTGTAAATTATACAATTGCAAAGAGAAACATATGAATTTAAAAGATTCAGGCTTAATAAAATAAATTTATGAATATCTATCATTATAGTTAAATCATTTCTATCAGTTATTTTCAAATAAAAATTTCTTAAAATATATCCAAGTGATTCATCATTTATGCAAAAAGATAATGAAATAAATGAATTAACATATATGAATAGATACTTTCTGTAGTGATGATAAAAAGTATATCTTAATAAATGTTAAACATGAAATAAAATTAATGAAAATTTAAAACTTTATTCATATATATTTCAGATACAATTGGCACAAAAATGATTCATGCCAAACAGTCACCACCTCCAAGTCCTCCTCTTTCATTTCACAATTCTTCACCATTACCATCTCCAATTCCTAGTCGAACTGAAAAACACAGTGCTACAGCAAAACGATCAAAATTTCTAAGACGTCTCATTTATTTTCGTCACATGGACTTTGAATTTGCATTATGGCAAATGTTATATTTATTCATATCACCACAGAAAGTGTAAGTAGCATTACATTCTTTAATCTATTTTAACTGATTTTCAAAATAAATATCATCAAAAGTATCAAGCTGTTAAATATATAATTCACATAATTAAAACATTTTAAAATATAACAAATGTACAGCCTGATAAAAATTGTTGTACCGTTGAAAATAATAGTTTGTATGTTAAAATATGATGGTGATGATAGATGAAGTTCTGTTGTAAGAATTTGAGGAAAATGTAGAAATTTTTATTTCAATTCTTTAAAAATCATTTCACTAGGCTTTAAGATAGAATTTTATGAAGTTGTTATAAAATAGCATAAAATTGCTAAAATTGCTATTGTGAGGATTTAAGCTCTTTTGTGAATTTTAAAGCTTCAATATTTTTTTTCTAAACATTATTTCCCTTCTTCCTCCAGAAAATTGAACCCTTCTTTCTCCCGAAAATTGAAGGGTTGAAAGGTCTAATTTCGACCTCCCTTGCTGGGAGGTCGAAATTAGACCTTTCAAACCTTCAATTTTCTGTCTCACTTCGAGAAGTGACCTTTTAAACTTTCAAATACATTTTGGACGACAGATAAGATTCTCCCCTCGCAACCGGGGATTATTCATTTGTACCTTTGTTAGGATCTACAAATAACTAGCCAATTAAGAAGAACCTAAACTTGTTACTTGATAGAGGGTAACAAAAAGGTCACCAACAAGGGGAGTCTGAACCGAACAAACCCACACACTTCCTATTTTGTTCAATTTTAACATTGATAAAACCGATCAGATGATCCACCAAATGAACAATTATTACTAAGGTTGCACTACATACCCTGACCTTAGTCACCTCCAGCAATTAATTCGGTTTGACAGCTGTTATCAATTTTATCAGGTAGAAAGAGTAACAATATCGGATAGAAGAAATAATAAATTTAAAGAAATGTTCAATTTCTGACAATTAACGTAAACAACACCCAGATGCAAATTGAACTTAGATGGGATTGCATCAGAACTTTCCCTGATAGTTCCCCCTCCAGGACATGTATAAAAAGGGATCTTCCCTGCGGCGATTGCCCCAAGGCGCATCGTAGGGAAGACACTAGGCCAGAACCAATTCGGATCCCTGCTCAGCGCTCCCGAAGTAAAGACTTCTCAGAACTTGATTGCCATGGCAAAAGAGGTAATCACTTAGAATATTTTAAACCTCTCTCTCTCTCTCTCTCTCTCTTGGTTATAGGCTAGATTTAGGTTAACTTAAGGAATATTGGGACCGATAAAGGTCCAGTACTTAGACGGTCTTTTGCGTTAGAGTGTCATTGTCACAACTTAGAAATTTTGTCACTATTTACATTTTTGTGTTCGCTTTGTATAATTATTTGTTTATTAAATATGTTTATCTTATCTTTAATTTCGTGTCATCCTTGAGTACAGCCGACACCTTGTCACAACCTTGCTAACCTGCCACTCATTTACCACATAGACAATCCCTGACAAAGAAGCTGATAAGTGGGGACAAGCTCGGCGCTCGACCCACTCGGTTCACACTATCATTTATATTAATTAATAACAATATTTGTATATTTTAATATAATTATTTTTGTATTCATCATGATTATATGAGATATTAGATAAAATATATATAGCCAATTATAAACAAATCAAAATCATTTCTGTAAACATTTTTGTTTATAACTATCTAGAGTATAAAAATTATCATTGTAAGTGTTGAACACAAACAAACCTATGTAAAAAGCCAACAACTACTTGATTATATCAGGCTATTATATCAAGATTATTTTAAAGTAATTAGTAAATTCTAAAATCTAGTAACAAATTATTTAGTAATTAATTTAAAATAATTGTGATATAATCCGGTAGTTGTTGGCTTATTATGTATGTACATTGGGTTTGTGGATGTTGATTTATGCAAACCTATGTAATCAACTCTAGATATCTTTAAATTATTCAGACTGCATGGTGTTTCTTCTTTAATAAGTATTTTTCTTTCTTTTTACTTTCCTGGCTGTCATACATAACAGAGGGAAAGTATTGCAGTCAGTCAAAAAATGACCCTGCAGATTTTTATATTTTTGGACTCAGGTCCTTGAAATGTCAAGAAATGCAAAAAAGTTCAGGGGGGTTTTTTCTGTATGTATGCATGTTAGTGTGTGTAGGGGGCTCAATTTTGTTCATCCTTTTTGAAGCTTAATAACTCCTGTGTTTTTTGTCAAAAATATCTGAAATTTTGCAGGGAGGTTTGTTTATTAGGGGGATTTATGCTATTAAATTTTGGTGCATAAAGGTCGAGGTAGGGAAATAAAGGGGGTTGTATGTACTGTACATCCAATAGGTTCAGACTTAATGACAATTTTACTCATTATTAGCATTTACAACTTTTTATAAAACTCATCCCTACCCTGAAAATTAAGATATTTGCCATTTTATAATAGTTAAAGTATAAAAAGGTTTTTATAAAGTGTCATAACAGATGGCACCATCAAATGTTGCCAGAAAAGTTAAGCAACTCATTGCTGGATTTTTAAAATTCTATCTTAGTTAGTCTATTCTTTTTTCATTTTGTTAATAATCCTATTCAAAATACTATATCTCTAATGCAAACAAAATTATCATTATAGTTAATTATTCTAAAATTTAATTTGTTTTTACATAATTTACAGAACTTAATCATATTTACAGGAGCATTAAAAAGTTTTTAATGTATAATCTGTAATATTGCTAAATAGAAAAAAATACTAATATTTATTTTTATTCATATTTCAGATACAGAAATTTTCAATATAGGAAACGTAGGTATAGTTTAAATTACTTTTTGTATTTAATATAATTGTTGTTGTCACATTAAAAATTGTTTGAATTAATTTTAGAAACAAAAGATCAGTTTGCAAGAGATGATCCAGCTTTTTTGGTATTATTAAGTTTTTGGTTAATAGGTATGTTTTCGATTTTTAGCAGCTGTTAAAAAAAATTAGATTTAATTGAGATAAATTCTTTAATGTTAACAATTTTTTATCTGTTGCAGTCTCATCTATTGGTTTTTCAATAGTGCTAGAGCTAAGATTTCTTCAATTCTTTATATTTCTACTGTGGGTCATTTTTGTTGACTGCATTGGTGTCGGCTTATTAATTGCAACATTCCTGTGGTAAGTTATTCTAGTTTTATTTTAATCATATATTATTATAAGTTCAAAAGTTTTTTAATATTGATAATTTCTTTCTTATTTTAGGTTTATCAGTAATCATTATCTGAGGAAACCTACTTGTCAGGATCAAGATGTTGAATGGGGTTATGCGTTTGATGTTCACTTAAATGCATTTTTACCATTGCTCATACTTCTTCATGTGGTGCAATTATTTTTGTATTATGGTTTGTGATAATTAATATTTTATTGTTAAATAAAGTTGTATGTAAATATTTAATTTTTATTAGCAAATATATTTGACTTACTTTTGTTTTTATTTTTATTAGTTGGTTATGACAACTCGTTTATATACCGATTTTTTGGAAATTCCTTATGGCTTTTGGCTCTTGGTTACTACATCTATATCACATTTTTAGGCTATAGTGGTAAATATAATTTCAATAAATTATTTTTAATGATCATAAAATTTGTATGTTAAATACATGGGTGGATTCATATACTTTTTCCTAAATAAGTTTTGAAGATGGTTTTTCTACAGTATCAGAAAGTATTAATATCATTCAATAAGTATTTAATAATTTTGATTAAGTCATTCATTCTTTTTTGAACTTTAGTAAATAACTTCTTTATTTCATTTATGATTGCATGATCAGAGTTAGGTCATTCCAAATAATTTATGCAAGGATTTAATTTGCATTTAATTTTTCCTGTGAAAATACTTAAAACAAATAAACTCATTAAATATCATTTAACTACACATTATAAAAAAGAATGTTATGGGGATTGTTATGCATTGAAAGCATACACTTAACAAATCCTAGGTGAACTCAAATTATGTGTGTGAAACATATAATTTTGTTACAATTTCTTACCTACAAGAGTTATTCAGAAATAATCTCTGGTGAGTAGTTAGGAAAAAACAGTTACATATCAGGGCTACTTCTTGACATGAGTGCTAGAATTTTCAGAAGCTATTATCTTTGAAGTGGGACTGAGTTTCTGTTGCACAGGAGCTGAGCCAATCATTTACATCGTCCATTAACTCCTTATTCATATGGAAATTCTGTATTCCCAGTCAAATCATCCATGAGAAGAGATGAAAATCACTGGAGGAGCAAGGTCTGTGCTAAATAATGGATGAAGAAATAAAATAATGGATGTAGAAATTGGAAAATTCTTGTATATACAAGAACTTTCCAATTTTTAAGTTCCCAACACTTGGTAACTTAAAAATTAAATTATAACAATTTTAGAATTATCTCCACAAAACTGACAAGTAAAACTATGAAATTGAAATGTTTCAAAAATTCACAAAGAAATCTCACAAATTAAGTTTGCCTAACTGTGATCAATGAAACTTGAAAGCCTTGCTTTTACCTCACTCAATCATTAGCACCTCCTCATTCTTATAGTGTGGTTGGAGACATTACATGATTACACCCACTCAACACTATTTTACATAATTAAGTGGCTAACATTCATTTAATTATAGTAATCTTTCTTTAAGTTGTGTCATTGACCTTACATTTAATCTTTTATAATTGAGCTGCAATTTGAAAAAATTGTAGACCTATAAATTTCCACTCTTGTCCATCCATGTCTGTCTTTCTTTAATCTCAAGAACAGAGTTAGATAAATGAAACCAGATATGGAAACATCAAGGGTAAGAGGTCCCCCAATTAACAATATATAAGCTTCCAATGCAAACCGAAAGTCATGTTATTTTAATTCAAAATTTCTCCCCTTAATAAATGACTGGCATGACCCTATTGTTAAAGGAAAGTATGATGTACAGGGGCAAGCCACTACTAATTTGAAGTGGAGAGCATATATTTTAAATTAAATAAATTAAAAATTGCAGCCCAGCATTGTGGCAATGTCACAATAAATAATTACTCATTTTTCGTTGCGTCTTTTTTTTTTTTTTTTTTTTTTTGTGACAGTTTGGAGTTTGTGACAGTTCTGGAGATCATTCTTTTAACTTTCTATGGAAGTCTCCCCGAGATGTCATTTCCAGGTTCAATGACATAATTGGTTGCCACCAGCAGTCATTGTCATAAGGTGAATTTTAGTTCAAGAAATTTGCCCAGGTGAGGTTTGATAGTGTGACCTTAACGAAATAAAATGCCTCAAAACAAATAAAACATACCAGTATAAGCATAAGAAAAGTTTCACATTATAAGTTTATTTTATAAAATTGTGGAACCAATCATATTCCTTTATCAATGTTAATGCGTCATCATTGTTATGTTTGCCCACTTAAGAATGTGCTTGGTGTTTGTTTGACCATATTGTTTTTGCAATCTTGCTTTTAGTTATCATCTATCACATATTTAATTGTTAATGCAACAACATAATCTTCAATATTTCCAAGAGAAAATAAAGCAAGAACATCAATGGCATCCATGTTTGTTATATTTTTATTACATAATGGGCTTGGATATGCAAACACCATATAATACTGTATATGTTTATAATTATAATCATTGGTAAATATAATGTAAAATACATTGTGTACAAACTCTAATAATAAATGAATGTAAATTAAGAAGAAATATTGTTTCTAATATGTTAACAAAATTTTTGCAATGTTGTCCACACTTTCTTTGTAATACATAAGGATTAATTAATTAATTAAACATTAATTAGTATTTTTTATTGTTGAGATAACTTTTGAAATATCAGTAGTTCACTTTGAAACAGAATAGATGAATCTGTAAATTGATTCAATTAAATTTGCTTACAGATCGATTTTAGTAAGTTTTTCCAGTTCAGATGTCATGAAATAGCAACAAACAAGAAAAAAATTGTAAATACTCTAAATTGTGCATATATCTGCAAAACCATAAATATTCAAAATTAAAGTAACTATTTCACCACTATGAACACATTTTCCTATTGAAATAGAACTATAATATTCTTAATGAAAATTTGTGAAATTAGTTTTTATCATTATACTAGAAATTTCCCAATCAAGCATGATGGAATACTTTTTATGAGAAAGTAGAGATTGAAGAATTGAGAATAATAGTTTTCAAGAAATTCGAGAAGAGTTGCTAATATTTATACAAATTAAGACCCTTGACAAAGCCATTCTCACTCGACAGTGCTCAAGTCAGACTTCATGGCCTTCAGGAGACTCAGTTGTTATTCTTTTAGATCTGGAATTTACCTGACCAATTTTACTTTTATGCTTTCCCCTAGACATTTTTTGACAAAATAGTGAGTCTTTTTTAATTCCATGTTGATAAAACAAAGATGGATTTGACAGAAATTGCAGGAGTTATAAGGAATTCACACACACATACACACAACGGGGCTTTTATATTATAAATTTCAGGAACTATAAAAACATACTATTGGATATCAGACATGAGACTGTTTTGTAAGAGAAATCATTTGCTAGTCATGCAAATCATTATGATAATTGTGAGAATTTTTTGGAAAATTTTGACTTTCTAAAACTTGATCTCTTGAAATTCTCAATAATCACAGTATAAAGGAATTGAAAACACACAATGCAGAGACTATTATAATTTAATTTTGTTTTTTGTTGGTGGTTTATAGGGGTTTGTTGTAGTGGGGGCAGTGATTATATGTTCCATTAGAATGCTACTGTAAGCCAAATTAATAAATTTAATAACCAAAACCAAAGGATTTTAAATAAAAAGTCTATATAACATCATTATATTCTTACAAAAAAATAATAATATAGAATGATTAAAATTATTAGATCCTGCTAACAAAAAAGTCATGGTTAGATTAAAGACATTATAGTGCTACATTATATTGCCATATTTCCATTTGCTATTTTTATTCTTTTTAAATATGTAACTCTATCATTATCTCCAGTTCTTGTTGATATTGACTAGAGAAAGTTTAATTCTTAAATCATATCTAGTTTGCTATCCTTGGACTATTGCAAACATGGATCAAGGAATTCTTCAATAGTTTATGGCAATATTCAGAATAAAAGCTTGTTGTGTTTATTTTCTATATTATATTATATATTACATACTATAATTATCTAATATATAATATAAAAATATTAATATAATGTAATAATTAACAAACTTTCTGCTTTATATATTAGATAATTTAAGACATTTAAATATTAGATAATATAATTATCTTCTCATGCAGGCAGAAGTCAATGACTATTTAAAATCTCCAAACTATACCTTTATCTAGTAAAGAAAAAATTTAATGACAAATTAATATTATCAATCTTTTTCAAAGGTCATCATCAGGTTCTAAAGATTGAACATAAATTCAATTCCTTTAGAGCTTGATGATAGCCTTTGAAAAAGATTGATAATATTAATTTGTCTGTAAATTTTTGTTCTTTACTGGATTAAGCTGCTAATTGGAATTTTTAATATTAAATACATCCAGTATTTAAAGTGTGGTTTATGTCATGATTATTATCTGTTGAAAAACACCAATCCCTGTCTGCCTAACCAAAGAAGTTTCACCATTCTGTACCATCTCAGTATTGCATTCTTTGCAAGCACAAAACTAGTACTTGGATTTTCCAGAGTATTGAGCATGAATCATTAATCTGTTTGCCTAGAAATCTGATTATTCATTTTTATTTTCATTAAATAAGTTTTTGCTCTTCTTCAAAGTAAATTCTTGTCTTTTTTATTCCATTTTGTTATAATTTATTTAATACTTCATGATAAACATGACAAGGAAAGGCTAAAATAATCAAACTTTAAAATGAAAACTATATAATGTTTCTTGTTGTTAATTTTGGCTCAGTCAGTGCCAGGCATAGCTGCTAGTTATTTTAAAACAAATTTTACTCCAACATCCTGTATATGAATCCATCCATGTATGTAAATACTGCCTTTTGTTAAGTGGAATAAGAATGCATTAATTAAGTTTAAATGTAATTTGCAAAACATTCTAATTTGTATTTTTATATCAACAGCCTTACCTATTCTAAGAAACACACAGATTTTGTTATATCCTATGATTGTAACATTTCTACTGTATATCATTTCATTAATCACAGGATGGAATGCCTGCATTGCAATAATGGACTTTTATAAGCTTAGGATTCAGTAAACTGTTGTAAATTTAAAAACTAATTGCAATAATTATTTTATTATTATTTTTTTTGTGCTTGAAATTTGTGTAGAATTATTTGTAAATAAATCATTTTGTCTATTATCATGTAATTGTTTCCATTCTATACTTTAAATATTTGAATAATAATAATAATAATAATAATAATAAATGCATTCATTTTTTTCATTGCTTTTTATTCTTGAGATTTTCTCATAAGCATAGGCAATTTTAATAATCATTGGGAATATGTTAAAATTTTAACTGATGTAAATAAAATAAATTTGTTTCAATATAATCAAACCAATTAATTAAATGATGGTAAAACAAGACTGTCAACCAGAATTTAAACTTATGTATATAAAATTATGTAAAATTTGAAAATGTTTGTCAAAAAATCTTTGTCATAATTACAGATGGTTCATTATTGAACAATAAACTGAAATGAAATACATTTAAATGTTAGTTTATGACTGATCAGTTTTTATCATGTTTCATTTACAGTAGAGCATCAATTATCCGACTCGACTGGGGTTGGTCGGATAACTGAAAAAACAGATAACCGAAAAGTATGAAAAAATACATTATTAGTATAGTATATCTCATATAATTAGTATATTAGTACAGTAGAACCTCGAAAACTCGGCTCTCGATAACCCAGCACTCCGGATAACTCGACCACACCCTGGCAGGGCAAAAAAATCCTTAGTTAATTAATTTTCATTATAGACAGCTTTATAAAAGTATAAAAGCTCTCATAAAGTATTTTTCTGAAGTCTGTCTTATCAGGTAAATTACTGTACACAGTGTATTCATTAATTTTCATTTTCATGTAGTAAAGGCTCTATGCCTTCATAAAGGACGTACTTTTCCTTTGTTTAAGGGTATTTGGGCAGTTTATTCTCTGTTATATTCTCAAGTAAACAATACATACAAGTACAGTACAGTATTTTCTGAGGAAACACTCGTACTTATTTTTTTTAACCCCATTCCCGATAACCCGGCATTTTTACAAACTCGGCCACCCTTCGGTCCACATTAGGCTGAGTTTTCGAGGTTCTACTGTATATTGCTATTAACCTACTTCGCATTGAATTTTCATCGATGTTAAGCCTAACAAATTCTTTAAAAAAATAATAATCGTCACTATTGTATGGTTAAAAATTATTTTATTGCTCACAAAACAAACAACCACTCATAATTAGAAAATTAAGCCTCGTTTAAATACTGGCATCCCTTTCATGGTCAAGCAAGTGTTGACAGCTAAAATACCAAAAATTTAACAAAAATAATATTAAACTAGCCAAATATTGTAGCACCACATCACTAGCGAACATTTGAATTTGCCAACTAGAACGCAATCGGTTAACCGATGTGACAGTTGATCGAGAGTCAGATAGTCAATGCTCTACTGTACTTATACAGGGTTTTAAAAAATTAGACATACTTTGGGAGATTAACAAAAAATATTTTTGTATCATAATAGCATTTATCTTTAATTTTTACTGTTGCAGCACTATCACATTTAAATGAGCATGAAGTGAAGGGAAAATGTTGGATTCCATCTCATTGTAGTGTAGATAAAGATGATCAAAGTTTGCAATTAAGGTAGAAGCATCAGCCTGCAGAGGCATACCTCAGAAGAGATGGCTGATACACATTTAATATACAAGCAGTGAACAGCAATGGAAGAAAAGCCCAAAGACTGAACAAAGAGCCTGTTTCTTTGTGACAGCACCAATCTCTAAAAAATTGAAAATCAAGATGTGTAATTGTCATCATACCTAATTAGTATCATTTATCAATACTATGATAACAAGTGCACAACTTGATTTTCAGTTTTTTTGGAGATAGGTATTGTACTGCTCAAAGACAAAAGGCTCTAACCATTCCATCTTTGCATCAGTAATTGATATCAGAGAAACTGGTTGCTTCTTTAGATCTAACGGGCAGGAGCTTCCATTCATGGAGTACCCCACAATTTGAGACAACTGCTCTCACAAGTATACTTACTAGCTTAATACTTCTACAAGCTGCCATGAAATTGCCATTGCCAAATTAATGTTTATACTTTACCATGTAATGAGCTATGGATTGAGAAAAAGCATCTCAATCCATAGCTCCACTTTTTGGGAAAATTAGATTTAAGTTAGGTGTGTAGAAGTAGGAGAAAGCTTACAAATGTTCAAACAATCCTTTGTGTAGGGCCTATATTAGTAGAACATTTGAATAAAATAAAAAAACTCTTCAAACCTTTAATTAACTGGAGTGCTTCTAATTTTAGAATTGCATTACATTTTCGTTATATATTCGATATAGATATCGAATGTTTATTTGAATATTAAAGGCCCATTCATTATAGCCTGAAGAAGAGCCCAGGAGGGGCGACAAAAGCGTTCGCAATTCTAAAAATAGAAGCACTCCGGTTAAAGGTTTGAAGAGTTTTTTATTTTATTTTATTTTATTTAAACACCGGTGTGTAGAGAGATTGTATTTGAACGCTTCTACTACATACAAAACATTAATACATCGTTCCAGTGCTTTAGGCAACAGACAAAAAAAGCTATTAGCAAAACATTTTCCTTTTTTATATCATTTGTCAAAGTTTCAAAACTTATAATCTAATTTTTTTTACACTGTATATATTTGTTTTTTGTAATTCAAATTTTAAAAAAAATTGTCAATTTTATAATAATCATACAGTTAACTTTATAAAACTAAATTATATTATATGGATATTTATTATTAAAAATATTTTATAACAAGCCATTATTTATTGTGACATTGTCACAATGCCAGCATGCAATTTTTAATCATATTTTTTTCAATTTATTTAATTTAAAATATATGCTCTCCATCTCAAATTAGTTGTCTTGCACCTGTACATAATACTTTTCCTGTTAGCAACAGTCGTGCTGTCATCTAACTCCTTACAGATGGAAATTTTTGAATTGAAATAATGTGACTTCTGGTTTGCATCAAAAGTTCATATATATAATTGGGGCCTCCTGCCCCTAAGCTTTCCATATCTGTTCTTGAATTTCATTTATCTAACACCGTTCTCAAGATTAAGGAAAGGCAGACAGATGGATGACAGTGAGAATTTATAGGTCTACAATTTTTTCAAATTGGAACCCCAATTACATATATTGAAAATGTTACTTATAATAATCAAGTAATTGATTATACTTTGGTTTAAAAACTTAATGACAGTGGTTTTTGAAACCCAAAAGTTTTTAGCAGCAATATATTGAAGTTGAGAGCATGCTATTCTTTTTAGTCTGTAGAAAATATCAAATTTCTCAGTTCTAATAAATAAATGAGTTACTCAACCCTGAATTTTCTCTTATTAGAATAGTGTAAGTAAACAAAACTGAACTGGAAATTTGTTTATTGGACTATTCTTATCTAATAAAAAGTTCTAGTGGAGATAAGATATATGATCTCATCCTATTTGTACAGATTGGAGTTCTCTACAAGACTTATGGATACACACTAATTCCTACTTAGCTTAACAACTTGCTTATCAGGCTATTTCTTTACATGTAAAATTAAAATATGTATGAGATATTAACCTTTTTATATATTTACAGTCAAGGGATTTTAATTACATTTTTTAACAAATCATTTCCAACTTGAAATAACTCACAAAATATGGATTGGATTATAATATCGATTAATCCAAACTTTGAAAAATACAATTACAGTATTTAATTTTGTAAATTTACAATTCTCATTATTTAGTTTCCTAAATTTACAAAGTATTTTTGAAATAACTCATTTCAATGTACCATTATAGTGTAATAGTCGCATCTAAGTTAGAATAACTCATTTGAAGAGAGATTTTTTTTAACAAATAGAAAACAGGTGCAAATATGAGATGCAGCTTAGAAAGATTGGCATTAATATATATATTTTAGTTCACATTTTCAGTGATTCTTTTAAATTATTTGTATTAAAAATTTAATATATATTTATGATGTAACAAAGAAACTTGGCATTTCCAAAATTTCATCCTATACTTATTACAAAAGGATTCTGATCTATTCCAAACCAACAACTATCTACAATTAACCAGTAACCGGTGCGAAATTCTTTAAAATCAGCTGAAATCGGCAAATGTTTTCAATTCCCCTCCTGGGATCTTCTTCAGGCTTACTTCTTTATAGCTTTCGCGTTATAACCGGATTCTTTAATTCAAATGTTTTTGAAAAATATGGAACGTGCCATTTTTCGAAAAAATTTCCGAAAACGGAAGGAATCCACGTTATTTCAAATGTAATTTTCTACCAATAGGGATTCGTTGTGTGCAATACCTTATAAAATTTATCTTATAAAATATATTATGATTTACCGTCAATTAAAAATTGCCATACTGCAGAGAGATTTATTTCTTCTTTGAAATTAATGCATGCGGATTTGCGATTGGCTTTAAAGATTTCCACTGCCTCCAAAGTTCTTAGTTGTTCCGGGTGTTGGGTTGTGCGAATAACACGCGCTTCATCGAAGAAAGGTGTGATGTCTGGGTTTGTCGCATACGTAGATAGGGCCGTCGTACATTTATTATGTTCGATGTCTGATTTATGTTCTTTTAACCTTGTGGCCAATGAACGCTTGGTGGATCCGATATACACTAAAGGCCTATCCCATCTGTTATCTTTTAATGGAATACTGTATATCCCTGGAAACCTATTTGGGTCTGAATTGTCCTTCCCGTTCCTTAATAAACTGTAAATGGTTGGGTTTCTTTTGTATGCAATATTAATTCCTTTTATTTTTGCAATTTTTTCGTACATTGCCTTTAGATGCGGGTTTTTTCGAAAAATGGCACATTCCATATTTTTCAAAAACATTCAAATTAAAGAATCTGGTTATAACGAAAGCTATAAAGAAGTAAGACTGAAGAAGATCCCAGGAGGGGAATCGAAAACGTTTGCCGATTTTAAAGAATTTCACACCAGTTACTGGTTAATTGTAGATAGTTGTTGGTTTGGAATATATACAACCCGGTGTGGTGAGAAAGCACATTAATTAGGATTCTGATCTATTTCACTATTTATTACAAAGTCTATTAAATAAGGTTGGTTTTTACTTTAAAAAAAAAGTTCAGAAGTGACAATTTCCAAATTTTTAAAATCAAATAGCAAATGAAAAACAAAATTATTATTTTATGTTCTATTTAGTAAATATCTGCATATCTGCAGGAATTACATGTTCACTGTTATTTCCACAAATTATTGAGCTAAGTAATTTTTGTATTTAGTTTGTTATTAATTTATGCAAATTTTCATAGAAAAAAAATGTATACAAATTGATTATTTTATAAAAATTATCAAGAGGAGAAGGAAGACTAGCAAGATGACTAAAATCTTCAGAAACAATGGATAAAATTGACAAAAGGAGAGGCTTAATGACACTAAACATTACTTTCTACATAAATTAACTTAACAGATGATATGACTGACTATGATGTATGATCACACACAAAAAAAAAAGGGGAAAGGTTGCAGCATTAAATCAGTTTCAACCTATTAATGCAAATATTGGGTTCATAACTAGAGGAATTTATTGTATTTAGATGTATATGTGCCATTCTGAAAAGACCGAATTTGATCTGAAATTATAGTTGAATTGTTTTATTTATGATTTAATTGTATTCAAAAAAATATATATATATCACTTCATATTAATTTTACATAAAACATCAATTTATTCATAAGACCAACACACTACTATTCAATTACAATTGAAACACCAATGTGCCATTTTACACATTTGGAAGTTTAAGAATCAGATGTATTTCAAACAAACTTCTACCTTAATAGAAAACATCTGACTAGGTGAGCAAGATCTTTCTTTTTTACTTCTTAAATACCTTAAAAGAGTACAGAATTCTTAAGACTTTTTCTTCTTAATTTTCCACAACCATTAATGATTCATACAATAATAGCAGGAAAGTAGTATTAATTTCAATTTGTGGTTACTTATATTTAATGAATCATTGTTGAACAAACGACATAAGTTGTTTAAGTATGTAATAATAATAACCATAATGTTGGGAAATTACCAATTTGCTTAATGCACCCATGCTTACATTCTTTATGTACAATTTATTAAAATGTCACATCACAGTAATAATTTCCCTTTCATTTTTTGTAAGATCAGCAAAATATTATAATGACAAATTTGGTATTTTAAGTCTCAATTGATACTAATAATAAATCCTGTAATCTCTGGTAAATAAGAATTGTCTGTTATAGCATTTCTATGTTTAGCTATAAAAAGATAACTACTAAATTTTTTTTGACAATAATCAACATCACTCGCTTTTCTCGTCACCTGGATTGAAGGTATCAATATATACATTTTCTTTTTTGTGCATGCGCCTAACGTGTGATCGTAGATTATCTCTGCGGGCTGATCTATAGGGACAGTGAGGACATAAGTGTGGTTTTTCACCTGTGTGCATTCTACGATGTTGTATAATCTTTTTTAATTGTATACTAGCAAATCCACATATATCGCATAAAAAGAATTTGTCATTGCGGTGTTTTTTCATGTGTTTTTGTAAATCGGCTTCAGTTGCACGATCCTTTCCACAGATTTTGCAGCTTACCTTAATTGTGAATTGCTTATTACTAGTTGCGTTATGTAATTTTTGATGTTTTTTCAATGCTTTGTAAACTGTACACGAGTAAGGGCAATATGGGCATCGGTATTCTTCAGCATTATGTCGGTGACGACGAAGAGGTGCTTCAGGTTTGTGTCGCTTTTTACCACAGGGATGATAGCCTTCCAAGAGAACATGCTTTTGCATGTGCTTATCTAATTTATCTCTTCTTTGTGAAGAGTAAGTACAAGATGGGCAACAATATGGTTTGTTGGATATCAAAATATTATCATGTTGCTTTTCAGATCCAATCTTCTTTGATTTTCCAGATCTTTGTTTCCCATGACTTTTTACATGTTTCTTGAGAGCTGCTTTACTTTTCAGAATTGCTCCACATTCATTACAGTCAAAGCCAACAGTAGTTGGTTCTTCCATTTTAAAATGAGTATCAATCACCAATCTAGAATCATCAAATCCTGTATCGTCAATCTGATCTGGATCCATTTCCATACTAGATCCCATCATAAATCTATCATTTGTAAGATGAGAACTGATATGATCACCAATAACCACTTCATTACCTACAGTTGATCCAACAACTACCTCACCACCTTCTATAATATCCTCTTGTTTAATAATGCTATTTGGAACCAAAATAATATCACCATGTTGATTATCGTCATCTGATCCAACTTCCACATTTTGTTCAACAATAATTTCATTTGCAATATTATCCTGTAGAAAAATTTGTCCAATATGATTACTTTCTAACAATACTTCATCCATATTTTGTGGCTTCATGGCAATGAAACTTGGATGTTCAGATTGATCACTAACAATCATGGATTGGTCACCCATTATAGAATTAAGTAAATCATTTTCCTCAGCAAAGTTCTATAGGAAAAAAAAAGAAATAAAATAAATAAATTTGGTATCCTACTACATGTTTATATATATAAACTATTAAATTTCAAACATCTAAAAGCTGGATTTATCTGTCCATATACAATTTTATCACTAATAATCACATTTAAAAAAATCAAATATATACATTCTGTCAAATAAATACTAGGGATTGTTTTCATATCTTTTACACAGGCTTTTGAAATGGACAAACCGTTTGTTATAAGTTGGCATTAGTGTACTTAATTGTCATGTGAATTTGTAATGCCGTCTGTTAACCAGTTTATTTACAACTGTTGGTTTCATCATTGAATATGAAGTGTGCTTTGCAATTTTTAAAATGAACAAAAATATTGAATAAAGAGTTTGTCTAAAGTTTTGTGTTGCCAACAAAATTTCTTATGCCGAATTATTGAAAATGTTGCAGAAGGCCTACGGTGAGTTAGCTTTATCCAAAACACATGCATACAAGTAGTACAAAGCATTTAAAGATGGCCAAGAAGTGGTGGAAGACTTGCCTTGTTCTGGTCAATCTTCAACATCTTCAGCTGATGAAAACATCAACAAAGTGAAGGAAATTGTGATGGAAAATCATCATTCAAGCTTGAGAGAGAGATGGCTCAGAATCTGAACATGTTTCACAAATCTGTTCACACTATTTTAGTTAATGTTTTGGGCATTTGATGTGTTGCAGCACAACTTGTTCCGAAGGAGCTGAATTTTCTTCAAAAAGAGCACTGGAAAAAAGATTGCTGAAGACATGCTTGAACAAACCAATTTGTACACTACATTCATGAAACTCATCATAACAGGTGACGAGATGCAGGTTTATGAGTTTGACATGCAAACCAGCCAACAGGCTTTGGAATGGCGCTTTGAGAATGAGCCAAAATAAAAAAATCCATGTCAAAGTCACTCAAAAATCAATGTTGACTGTCGTGATGCTGTCCATTCAGAATTTCTTCCAGAGGGACAAACAATATTATCTGGGCATTATGAGGTGTTTGAGAGAGAATTTTCACCAAAGGCCAGATTTATGGAAGAACAATACTTGGATTATAATAATACTGTCTCATACATCGACCTTTGCACACAAATTTTTAACCAAAATCTCAACAATGTTATTGACCAAGCACCATATTCACCAGATATGGCCCAGTGTGACTTTTTCCTCTTCCCCAAACTCAAATTACCACTTTGTGGAAGACGTTTTGAGTCAAATGAAAAAAAAAAAAACAAAAAATTCGCACAGGGAGCTGCAGGCCATACCAGAAAGCACTCATAAGAAGTATTTTGATGACTGGATTATTCATTGGCAGTAAGTGTTTTGCATCAAATGGGGTCTATTTTGAAGATGACAAAATAAATTTGGATAAAACCAATATTTTGTATTTTATTTAACAATTTCCAGTATTAATTTGACAGAATGTATTATTAAAAGAGCATAATATTTAGGTTTTTTTGATTTTACTTAATTATATTTATACAATAATCAAGTAACAGTAATAGTTTTTATAATAGTAAAAAAACAATAGACTAAAATTAATTATCAAATTCATCAAAAATAAATTTTATGCACATGAATTGTACTATACCTTATTAGGAATCATATTTTTAAATTAAATCAGATATCAAACCTTTTCCAACTTTTGTATTTTTATTTTTATCCTTGCATTAGTGTGAATGTTCTTGATAGGCAAAGTTCTTTTGGAGTAGCCTACTACTTTGAGACACACAAGTACAAATCTGAACAGATTAAAAACACCCTAAGGAATTTTTTGGGATGTGATCTGTTCTAGATGTGTCAAACCCCATCTTTTACTACCTGGCTGTCCTACTGTGGGCTTGGCTGAATCCACAATGGATTTAATAAAAAAGTTCTCTTAGTGTCAATAGGACAAAGAGTAAAAAAACAATCTCTCAATTAATTGAATCTAATAAAGCATTTTTTATAATTGGTTATATTTGTTTTATTTCCTCTTAACACTTTTCATCCTCATGAAACATGAAACTATAGTTAGGTTAATAAAGTTCTTACTATATAAACTAAAAATAGAGTTTTCAGTTTACATATTAATATTAAGAAAGTGATGATTATATAAAACTGTATGAATTTCTAATAATAGTCTTAAGACTGTTATCAGAAATAAACAAACTTGATTAAATACTCTAGAAATTTAATAAATATCAGCTTTCTCATTTCTTGTGGACTGAAAATGTTAATAATCATCACATTATTATTTTATATAGGAAAAAAGTAATGAAATTTTCATTGTTTTTCTCATTAATCATTTGAAAGATGCACAGAAGAAATGTTTTTTAAAAATCATACTTTCAAACACACAGAAGTGATTTAGCTGTCTGATCACCATTGATGGGAAGATAGATTTCAAAATGAGAAGCTAAATCCCAATAATGCACAATTCACTTTTTTTTGCATCAAAAAAACTTGATGAATTATAAAGGAATGAATCAAAACTGCATTCAGTTTTAAATGATACCATCATTCAACATTATTCCTATTTCAATGTAAAATTAAATAACACACACTGTACTGTCTAAAAAAAAATCCTAAATATAAAACAGAATGAACATATTAAAATAAAATCTAGATTTGGTTACTCCATTATTTTTAGTTTTCTGTTATTAACCTTTAGTCAAATTTGACCAAGTGAAACAAAATTTCATAACATAGATTACTTAAAAATAATATATCCTTTAATGTAAAGTTTATAAATTAACTAATAGAAAAAAGCCACATAACAAATATAGTATGGCTAATGTCCCTCATTTCATCAGAATTGTACCACTGTTTAATTAAATTGTATATTCTATTAAAAAAAAAAAAAAAAATTAATAGAAGGACTTCACTCGAACTTAACTGTTATTTGGAATCGCCTGAGCTTATTATTCGGTAGAAAATTTGGTACCAAAAATTCTTGCTGGCTACTATTCAAAGAATGTAACTCCAAAAGAAAAAAACCGCCAGACATTTAAAATGTATACTTGATAAAAGATTCAGAAATATTTTAAATATTTATTTATATTATAGTTTTTAATAATTTAAAAATGTATCATTCATCAATTTTTCATATTTAATATACTTTATAATAATGATTACAATATAAAAAGCAGAAGCAGCCAAATATTTTTTTAGTTTTGTTGTTAAAATTCCAATAATTAAACTTGTCATCTTTAAAAAAAATATTTCAATTGTAACATTTTCGAAGGTTTTTAACCATCAAAAATCCAATTTTTATTAACATGGATGATTGACTTACATTAATTAAAATTTAATTTTGTATTTTAACAAATTGCATATTTATTACAATTTGTTCAGCCTTCTAGAAAGTTAACTTTCTTGTCTATTTTAATTTTTAATCACTAAAGTTTATCTTTCTTTTTATTTTTTTTGAAAATGAAAGATTAATTTATTAAAAGAAATATTAAACATTAAAAACATGTGCCTTTAATAAAGTAATAATAAAGACGCATTATATTTTAGAATGGTTAATATTTGTACTTAAAATAAAAATCAATAACAAGAAAAAGTGGTATGCTAATTAGAAAATTTACTTTAATCATTTTATACAATAAATTGATCAAATTTCTTTGATGTCAGTTATTAAATAATTTACTAAAATATTTTTTCATATTATTTTTTTACAGTTTTTACTTGTTTTATCATCAATAAATAAAATATATGATATAAAAAAAACAACATTAGATGAAGAATTATTAAGTTTTAAATTCAAAACGTACATCATGAGTTTAAGATTTATTTTCTTCACAGTAAACCATGTATAGTATTATAGAATAAAAATTAAGTTAGATTGTTTAAGGAAGATTTGTTTATTATTATTACAGTATATATATATCCACAATCAATATAGTAGTATATTGTCTATAAGAAAACCTGCATTCTATTGTTTAAATTCTATGTATTGGTTGATATTGTAATGTACTGTACATTGATAAATAATAATTGTGCAATTTTTAAAATAGTTTTTAGATATGTCAAGTTTAATTTCATTTTTCCAACAGTTTACTGTTTTTAAATACCATTAAAATGTCATAAATTAATCAATCAAATTGTTAATTAAAGGTTTCCAGATATAAATCAAGTCAAACTAATAATGTATTAAAATAGTTGATATTTGATATAAAACGTTGATGCATAACATTCTAGTAAATATAATTTTCTCATTCATCGAAGAAAGAACAAAGAAAATAATCTTTAATTTTCCCTTGTTTACTTTAATGTAAATAATAATACATAATCTAAGAAAACTGTGTTGTATTTTGTAGTATGTAACATACGATTTATGATAAAATAAACAAATTTATTTTAGAAAAATATTTGAATATTTATAAACTGCGATTGAAAAATGCTGAATATTTAGGCCAGCCATTTTGCTAGATAAACATAGTTAGGGTTAAAATTAAGCCTAAATAACATAGCTGATAATTAGGCTTAACGGAAACACGCTAAATATTTAGTATAAAGAATATACAACTATCCAGTAATGCTACGATTTAACAATTACAAGAATAATTTATTGAACGATCAGTATTTCAACATGGCGTCTACATTCTTTCTTTCTTTCTCCGAAAGAAAATGGCGAACGTAATATCGCTTTACTTAAACCTAAAATTAGGCTTAGCATATAAATCCATCTAATTAAGTTAAATTAAATATATATAGTATTATGGAATAAAAATTAAGTTAGATTGTTTAAGGAAGATTTGTTTAATGGTAGTTTGATAAAACAAATTGTTAACTTACGCCATCGTACGACGTCCGACTACACCTTCGCCATATTGACTTAAGCCTAGCGTTTGTTAAAACGTGGTATACCTAAGCCTAACATCGTCGTTTCATTTTATTGCATTTAACTTTTAAATTTTCGTTTTTTTATTATTTCTCCCATTCTTTTATGTACAAAATCTTCTTTTTAATATATAATTCATTTTATTTCTTTAATATTCGAAATTAATCTTATTAACTCCCCTCCCCCCTCATTACGTCATAGGTTGAGGATAATAGCGGATCGTCCATGAAAAAGTCTGCAGTTTTTAAAATACATTTTTTATCAATAAAATTCGGACAAAATTTCAATTGTTATTAAACATATTTTTTCGAGAATGAGATAATTATGATAAAATAAAATATATTAAACGCTTTATTAAATTTTCATTCGAACAAAATAACATGAAATGTGACGAGAGTGGCGCTGGGTATGTTCTGGGTCATAGAACGCTACACAATTTTTAATGTTGCTGCTATTGAATAAATAAATTTTATGTGTGAAGAATTATCGAATTTGATTATTAAATTGATTTAAAAATACTTTAATATAAAGATTTTAAATTACAAAGAGGCAACGTTTGAGCGTAAAGATTGATGCGTAAAGAAGTTTCCCTAGAGAAGACTATTATGCTGGGAAAAGTGGAAGGTAGAAGGAAGAGGGGAAGGCAACGGATAAGATGGATAGAAGAAATAGAAAAAGTCACAGAAATGAAGCTGGATGAGCTACGAGAGACAACAAGGGAAAGATCAAGATGGAGAAGACTTGTCCATGAAGTCACCAGGAGTCGACGACGACTCGATGGAACTTAACAACAACAACAACAACGTTTGAGCAGTTAACTAACTCAGGATTAATACTTTATATTGTAATAAACGTTTTCGGTTCTAAGTTCATCTTCAGATTCTATGGATCGAATTAATATTTAGTTCGTTTGACAGCCGGGTGACTGAGCGGCTAAGATGGCAACCTACTACACTTGGGACCTAGGATCGAATTCAAACGCATCCTAGAAAGTTTTCGGGGGTGGTCCGTTTAAAGGACCTCTTAGTGACCATATGGCGGAAAAAAATTTAAAAAGTATGTAGTTCGATCCTTGGAAATGGGGAATTGACTAACCCAACAATGTTTTGATGCTGGACTAATCAACTTTTCAGGAATTTTTCATGAGCAGTCTGTCTCTGATATATCGGACTCCATTCCTTATCACACGGTCGTTCCCATTCATGAACTCGAGTCCATTATGGGTGTGGGCGAGCTAGAATATGCTATATAGAGTGGCTGTACGAAGCCATGTATAAAGAAAATTGAATACACGTCCGCCATTTTCTATTCAGTCAAGTGGCGTGCTATTTGTGTTGTGTAAAGGCAAACGAGCTAGGCTATTAAAAATTTTAAAAGTAAATAACAAGACATTTTTTTTTATTTAACCCTTTATTTAACCGCTTAGGTATCTGCAATGAAAGAGGAGTTTAATTGTGTATTATGATTATCAATTATTTATCATATTGCAATCAGTAAAATCCAGCAACGAGTTGCGTAACTTTCCCGGCTGTGGAGTCGGAGTCGGAGTCGTCAAAAAATCCGCCTACTCCGACTCCTTTTTACTTCTCAACTTCTTATGTACATAAAACGGAAAAGTATTGGAATCGTGTCAAATTTGACCCTCCAGGATTTTTTGCAAATCTACACGTTTGGAGACCTCTCGAACCTTTCAAAAAGTCAATAAAAATTCAGAGGAAAAATTCGCGTGCGTGTATGTGTTGGTCTAATTTGTTTAACTTCTTTATTTTCTGTTTAATGGGTAAAGTTTAAGAAACGAAATGTGGCACTGTGGCTTGCGTATAAAGGGGCATTAATACTATTAAATTTTGGTTCTTAATTAAAGGTTAATTAAGAACCAAAATTCTTAATTAACCAAATTTCATAAAAGTGACATAAAAGTGGTCATGTGTCATATCTCTTAATGAATATTTTACTCGTTATTAGCGTACAAAATTAAAAAAAATAAATAAAATTTGTCTCTACCCTCAAAGTAAACTTTTTTGTCATTTTATAATAGTACAGTATAACCCGTTAAGATGTTCTCGCCTAAAATGTTAGAACGTATATGGGGAAACGATTTAGTTCAACCACTTTGACGCTTAATAATTAACTCCTGTGTTAAACCATCTGACTCCGATTCCAACCACTCTGACCACAGGAATTATTAGGCTTCAGAGTGAACGAAATCATGCCCCGCACACACAGTCTAACATCCACACATATAGAAAAAACCTCGAATCTTTTGCATATCTCAAAATTTCAAGGTGTCCTGAGTCCAAAAATGTAAAAATTGGGAAGGATAATTTTTTGACCGATCGCTACACCTTAGGCTGTTATATATAACAGTCAGAAAAGTAAGTTATCGAATACATATTTAAACTGTATATTACTTAGAGAAGTCTTTTAGCGTTGGAATAAAAAGTTTCTACGTTCTATCTTTATTAGAACTCTATTTATTGAATCTTTTATTCTGAGATCACGTGATGACATCAGAATTTCCTTGTCTCTTTCGGTAACAAGTCCGCCCCTGGTCGGAGTCGGAGTCGGAGTCGATAGATTTTTATGCGACTCCACAGCTCTACTTTTACAGTATATTTTTAATTGAAAAAAATTGCGTGTAACGCTAATTAATTATTATAAAATGGTAAAAGGCTTAATTTTAAGGGTAGTAGTGAGTTTCATTTAGAAAATTGTAAATGCTAATAACGGATAAATCGCTATTAAGTCCGACCACTCTCAAGATATGGCACATGACATTCCTTTATCTTCTCACTCCTTCGACCTTTAACCACTGAAATATAATAGCACCAATGCTCCTTATACACAAGTTAACTAGACAAATTTCGTTTGATAAATTTTAAGGGGGTAGAGAGATGCGGATCATATCTCGAGAAGAATCGGGCGTAATGAAGATTTTACTCGTTATTAGCATTTACAAGTTTTTAAAAATATAAAACTCGTCTCTTCACACAGTTTAATTTACTTATTATAATTTAACAAAAAGTTACTTTTAAACTAAAATCTAATAACAATCGGAAAAGTTACGCAACTAGTTGCTGGATTTTTTGAAAATCAAAAATCTTAGTTCTTCAGTTTGTATTTAAGGTCCTCACTTTTATGGGGAACGACTTCGACTTCCTCTTGAATCAGATTCTGTCATTTATAGCTCTCGTAGCCAGTGCCGTAACTAGGGCGGTGCTAGCGATGCCCAGGCACAGGGCGCAGACCCTGGGAGAACAGAAATGATCTGAACCAAGTTTTGGGTTATAGTTTTGGGGCGTAGTTACAGAAGCTCGCACCGGGCACATAAAAGGCTAGTTACGGCACTGCTCATAGCTCATCTTGGTCGTTAGTGTAGAAGTAAAAGTGGGCACTAATGGTGATAAAAAATTTAATATCTGCAGTTTATTATAAAAATGTTTACATATTTACGTGAGAGTCTAAGCATGATGATCTGTTCTGTGCCCTAATAAAAGTCTGCCTAAATTCATATTGATTATATCGAGATGAAATCCAACACAATGGTCCAATGTTTTTCGAGATGAAACCGGATCTAGTTTTCAAACAGATTCAAAAATTAAGTGTTTTTCAGGAAAATGGAAACTAGATTTTCTTCTGACAGGTCACTGAGAGACAAAAGCATGGAAAAAGATGGGTGATAATGTGGAAAGGTACAATTAATATTCAATGATCATAGAGGTCTCTTTATTCGTTCTTCTAAATCTGTCATTCTTGAGAGAACCGTAGAGACGAAAGCCTGGAACTTCAGTTTTTGTTTTACTATCAATGGATTATAACAATAACTTATACATTTACAAAAGATCTTTGCGGTCGGTGATCGATATTAGAAATGCAGGATATTACAGGGAATAGCAAACAAGATCTCCAGACATAAATCCGATTGAAGGAAGATGTTTGAGACATTACAAGAACGTATGGTGCAGTCTTAGATCTTGTTAAATCCACACTAATCTAGAAATAACCTGCATTGGAAGTGGTTGATGTTATACAAAGAACTCGTTGATAGCGTAATTTTAAGCAGGAAATGATGTGATTTATTATGTGTTTTGCAACAAGAGGATATTATACATTTTATTTGAGTGTTTTGTCTGTACCTGCTATATATATCGTGTATATATATATATTAACACTGCCCTGTGGAGACTGAGAGCTTTTTATTCATACTCCTCATGAGTTCAGTCAGATACATGCAATATTGTATAGTATATCCTACAAAGATTCAGAATCAGAACAATTCTTTTCATCCTAAATTATATCTAATTTTTATTCACACTTAGCCAATAAATGCCTTTTTTGTTTAAAATACTATTTATTAATTTTCAAGTACATTTTAATAGTAAAGTACGAATTATAATACGTTTTAGAAGGCAGTTTNTTCAACAAATGTACATTATTACCAGTATTCTTGAGGATTACTACATGAGTTTTCATATCTCCACATCTCTAACTGATATGGTGTTTGACGTGACGTCTGATATGATTGGTTTGACCTTTGATATGATGATTCATATGTCACATGAGGATTGAGTCTGATAACAATAACTTGCATCCTAATTAAATGTGTGTAAAGAAATAAATTACTTTATTAATTTGATAACTTACAAAGATCTTACTAATGATTTATCAAATTAATAAAATAAAAAAAAATGGCTTAGGCAATATTTGGTAAGTCAATGCGCCACATCTCATCAGCCACTCAGAAATATAATACCATTTAAACACAATGCTCACATGTAGTGTCGCCATCTATGAATACTAAGTGGAAAATAATAGCAATAAAGAATTAATAATTTTTTAATTTAAAAAAACCGACTCAGACTAGAAATTAATATATAGTTAATTGGGACCTCCGGCCACTAAGCCTTCTATATCTTGTCTCGATTTTCATCTGTCTAACTCCGTTTTCGATTGACATAATATAGCGATGTAAATGTCGGTTTATATGAGTATTGTATTTCATTTTATTAACTTCTGTTATGTTTATTTTAATTATAATGCCATATTGTCGCATTGTATATGTAACCCGGCTGTGGAGGGCTATTAACCTAGACAAAATGTATTCCGGGATATTATGCGTTAACCCCCATGCCCACAATATAATTTTTTATAACTNTAAACGATTTCGCACTTATGTGTTCACTTAAGGTTAGTCATCACTGACAGTGAATTTCCAGCAATGTAAAAAGCAGAGCGAATGATACGTAACAAGTGACATCATTTCTGACGAATTTTCTCGTTTAACAGATTGTTTCTCCAGTCAACACGTTGAAAATTTTTATGCTGTTTAGTGTAAACCAATTTTGCTAAATGAATAAAAACAGCTTTCCTATTTTTCATTAGATTTCACTGTTGCAATCGGTTGGAATGACTCTTTATTTTCCACTTGACCGGTGTTTTGAGGGAAAGAAACAACTGATGCCATATATTGATATTATATCAGTATGTGGCATGTAAATATTAAATTCGTTCCTGATTAAAATATAAAACATCAATATATAGGGGAGACCGCTGTGGAGGGCTATTAACCTAGACAAAATGTATTCCGGGATATTATGCGTTAACCCCCATGCCCACAATATAATTTTTTATAACTTTTATTTTTCATTATTTTAAAATTATGTAATATGTATAAACTTTTCCTTATTCTTGAGAAAAATAATGACTTGGCTATTGTATTGAAGAGGAAGTATATTAGAAAGCAATAAAGATTGAACTAGCAATTTTCCAACTAAACTAGAAAATATTTTAAGGTAAGGTAAATTAATTCTATTGGAACTTTGTAAATAAAACTAAAAACATTGTTTTCTTTAATTTGTTTCGCTCTGTTTTGTATCACTTATAGAAAGGAGCTTTCACAGAGGTCCAAGAGGAGTATTTATCCCTGGCAAAGACATATTCTGGAACACAGAATAGACGAGGCGTATGGCCCCATTAATCAAATATTAAAAATAAACGTTATTTATTATAGCAAGATATAGGTGAATGAATTGGCAATAGAAAATGAGAATGCGATTTCAATTGAAGAACTTAAAATNACCGACTCAGACTAGAAATTAATATATAGTTAATTGGGACCTCCGGCCACTAAGCCTTCTATATCTTGTCTCGATTTTCATCTGTCTAACTCCGTTTTCGATTGACATAATATAGCGATGTAAATGTCGGTTTATATGAGTATTGTATTTCATTTTATTAACTTCTGTTATGTTTATTTTAATTATAATGCCATATTGTCGCATTGTATATGTAACCCGGCTGTGGAGGGCTATTAACCTAGACAAAATGTATTCCGGGATATTATGCGTTAACCCCCATGCCCACAATATAATTTTTTATAACTTTTATTTTTCATTATTTTAAAATTATGTAATATGTATAAACTTTTCCTTATTCTTGAGAAAAATAATGACTTGGCTATTGTATTGAAGAGGAAGTATATTAGAAAGCAATAAAGATTGAACTAGCAATTTTCCAACTAAACTAGAAAATATTTTAAGGTAAGGTAAATTAATTCTATTGGAACTTTGTAAATAAAACTAAAAACATTGTTTTCTTTAATTTGTTTCGCTCTGTTTTGTATCACTTATAGAAAG
Source organism: Centruroides sculpturatus (assembly GCF_000671375.1). Classification (NCBI taxonomy): domain Eukaryota; kingdom Metazoa; phylum Arthropoda; class Arachnida; order Scorpiones; family Buthidae; genus Centruroides; species Centruroides sculpturatus. The sequence continues at coordinate 124,916 of NW_019385667.1, read as the reverse complement.
GAGCTTTCACAGAGGTCCAAGAGGAGTATTTATCCCTGGCAAAGACATATTCTGGAACACAGAATAGACGAGGCGTATGGCCCCATTAATCAAATATTAAAAATAAACAAAATATAATAAAAAATATTTTTATATGTATTTTTTACCTATAGGTATAATTTTAAAAAATTATGCAAAAATCTATTTCCGATACTTCCTTATGATAATATCTAAATATATAACTGGATCCGAGCCTCACATTTATGAGTGCCTCAAAAACATTTGTTGCAAATTATTCATTCCATTAAACTTCTTGTATTTTAAGAAAAAAAATATATTTATTTTTGCCAGATATTTTTACTTTAAATAATGAAATACATTTTTTAACGTTGTATTACTTATTTATTTTTAAAAATATACCAGAGGCCTCAAATTAGTAAGTGGTTCTCTGTTTATAGATTTTTATAAATAAGCTTTGTAACGAGATTTTAACATGAGAATTTACTTAATTTATAATTAAAATGATTAAAATATCAATTAAATTTAATAAAAGTAAATGAAGATATAGATTACAAAACTTTCTAGAGATACAGTTCGAACTCAAACTTGGATCCTTCAAAGAGCCAAGCATGCTCCAGAGCTGCATTAACGGGCATGCATTAATGTTGTCTTAATGCTGTTAATATTTCTTAAATATCCTTATATTTAAGAAATATTAACCAAGGTCATGGACCTCATCTCACTACTCGTTACTAATATTTTTACTTCATACTTGTATCTGTGTTGATATAATGTCTCTAAAGAAATTAATTCGAAGGTTTGCTCTAGCCTCAATTGGATTAGGGATAAATATTATAAAAAAATTATTAAATAAATAATTCTAAACATTAAATTCGTTTATTATTAAAATATAAAACAACAATATATATTGTAAACCAGCATATTTAATTGGTTAAAATTCATTTTTACTAGATGAAAATTTTCAATTTTGGACACAAAAGTAAAAAGACATGCTGTATTTATATTTTAAAAAATATTTTATTAAATATTTAGCTATAAAAGAAAAACAATGAAATATAATTTCTTACAGATTATTCATAAAAACTTTTTAATTCTTTTCTCCCTGAGGGCATTAAAAGAACTCTTTTACTCGCATGCCTATAATAGATTCGGCCGGGCCCATTACGAGGGTGGCCGAGTAATGGTGAGGATACTCATTGTATCTGGCTCTCTTGAAAATTTGTGTAAAGTGGAATTGAATCTGTATTTACAGGTTGAATTCGAACTTGTGACCCTAATAAGCCCATTCATTTCCACTAAGTAGTAGAATTAAAAGTGCGGAGGAACTGAGTAATTGAGCGCGTTAGCTGGGAATGTGCCCAAATTTTCGTAAGGTAAAGCCCTTTATCAATCCCCGACTTTTCTGGATCCTAGAATGGAATGTTGGTATCTGTAGCACTTTTGTTATTCGGTATACGAGAAATATATATTTCTTAATTAATCTATTCTATATTCTACTTTATATATATATATACAATAGAACCCCGTTTTTAAACGATTTCGCACTTATGTGTTCACTTAAGGTTAGTCATCACTGACAGTGAATTTCCAGCAATGTAAAAAGCAGAGCGAATGATACGTAACAAGTGACATCATTTCTGACGAATTTTCTCGTTTAACAGATTGTTTCTCCAGTCAACACGTTGAAAATTTTTATGCTGTTTAGTGTAAACCAATTTTGCTAAATGAATAAAAACAGCTTTCCTATTTTTCATTAGATTTCACTGTTGCAATCGGTTGGAATGACTCTTTATTTTCCACTTGACCGGTGTTTTGAGGGAAAGAAACAACTGATGCCATATATTGATATTATATCAGTATGTGGCATGTAAATATTAAATTCGTTCCTGATTAAAATATAAAACATCAATATATAGGGGAGACCGGGNCGGTATGGTTTTCACACTACTACTACTACTACTACTACTACTACTACTGATAATAACAATAGAATATATTTCAAAAATTAATTTTATGAATACATAATTAGGTCTGTATTAATGCATGGGCTTGCCAGATTATGTCTGGGAGCTTGGCCTTCTAAAGGGCCTTATCACATTGTTCATTACTAATATCTTTGTTTTATCTGTATATATGTAATACCTCTAAAGAAATTGGGCTAGGGCCTCAAAAGTGCTTAAAACGGCCCTGCAGGCATCGATTTTTTCATTCGTAAATTTTCACACCCCTAAATGCTTTTCGTATCGCACTTATGTATACATTTTCAGCTAATAATGAATATTGATTATCTCATTCTCATATGCTATATTGGTTAGTCTCTTGTACAGTACTTCTCTTCTCTTATCCAGTATTTTAATGTACAAAATTATCTCTTCTATAATATAAGTATGGAAATTAAATTAGAATAATCAAGACATGTATTTATTTCGCGTTATCAAAATAGAATACACTTTTACGTCAATTTGACGTCGTTTTGGTATTTTCTCGTCCAAGAAAAGGTAAGGATGATATCAAATGAGCGTAAAATTGCACTCCATTCTGGCAAAATGAGCACAATAAACAAGGATTTTGTCTCCGCAGGACAAAATGTATACGATTTAGATCAACAAGCCAGTCAATAGATTCAAAAATCCTGTTCCTCAAACAGGTTTGCTTATATTTTCATTATCTTCGTCTATCTTTGTGAGAGTGAATAATAAACATGTATATAAACAAGAGAATTTTCAACTACACTAAACATGGAATCTTACAAATAGTAGACTACATTTCCTGTTCATAGAACTTCACAGAAAACTAGAGGTGCCATCTTGTTCGAGGACTACATTTGCTTCCTTGTAACAACTATTAAAATAAATTTATTCACATAAAATATCTTTAGTTTTATAAAATTCCTATTTCAAAAAGTAAAGAAGAAAAGGTGAAGGATTAAAGCAAATTCAGGAAGGACAAACATCCTGCTGACCCTTCCTTTTTTATTTTTTGCGTGTTAAAAATAAAAAATAACGCTCACCAATTTGTTAAAAAATTTCGTGGTGATTTATCGTTTTCCAGTACCCACTGATTTTGTTTTTGTTTTTTCTTACCTGACGGAATAACATTCGTGACGATTTTAAGCTAAGTATTTATATACAGAGTAGATATGACAATTTAAGACTGACTTTACTTTCCTTTTGATATGTTTTTCAATACATTATATAAATAGCGAATTGAAACTTGTTAAAAATTACACGTACAGTACAGTACATATTCAATTATATAAAGTTAATTTGTGCCGTGTCATACTTTTGAGACGATGATATTAACTAACGTGTGACTCTAAAAACAATTTAAAAATAGTTTCACTCATACGTTTTTCTCAATTTCCTTGAAAAACATATAAACGGAGTTCGACTGTATATAAAGGAATAAACATCGAAAAATAACACACATAGCCAATCATAATCAGTTTCATTTATGATAGGTAATCTATATTTTTCCAATCACATAAATCTAATATCTCGTTCTAGTAAACCATCAAGTAGGAGTGTCATTAGTTTTATTTCCGAAAATTTAATCGGGATTTCAAGTACAGCAAGTTCACGCTTAATGTCGTCGATAAGTTCTTGGAAATGCGACGCTAAGCAAAACGACGTATAACGAAACAACTTTTACTGCATGCTAACCGATTTAAACAAAATATTCGGTTAATTATTATTTGATTATGTTTTTAACCAAGAAACTTTAACTTACAATCCCCATTGCCACATAAAAGAAATTTAATACTAACTAGATCATGTATAGTACAGCAGAGGTGGTGAATAATATATAAATATATATATACACACACAAACATATATATTATTCACCACCTTATTTAAACATATATATATATTATATATACAAACATTTATTTATTTACAGTAGAATGTAATACAATATATATATGTATACACTGTGGTAATACGACCACATACTGTATATGGTATCTATATTTCCATATATAAATAACAATGTGAGAAATGAATTTAGAGAATTTGAGTTGATTTTTTTTCGATTATGGTCAATAATATTAATTAATATTCTGTAATTACTGGCGGGCCATAGAAAATCATTTTAAGGACCGCAGTTTTCTCATCATTGATATCCAGTAGGCAATATATTAGACGCGTGAATGCAACACATATCTACTAGTTTCAACATAAATTTTTAATATTTATTTTCATATAAATAAAAATATATGTTTAAAAAAATTATAAATAACTAAATATTGCCGTTTTCTTCTAATCAGAAAGAAAAATGATAATCTGGTGTTGCAAGTTCACCCTTAGTAATCAGAAATTTTTTATAAGTATAGCCTATTTAATATTTTTACGGCTCTTTAAGTAATAAAACTATGATTTATTCCTATTACATTTGTCAAAATCATGTTTACATGATAATATTTTAAAAAATCTTATTTCAATTATCATTCTCTTCTATTTGATTTTGCAACGTAATATTCAGATGTATGTTTTCACCTGAAATTGCAATATAGCATAAATTCTATGATACGCTTCTTTTCTAGTCTTCTGAATGGCTTTACTTTGCCGCTAGACTTATTACACTACCACAGGGCATCAAATTAGATTTAGAAAAACACTATTTTATTTTCAGAATGCATTTTGGACGTGGAGTCCCTCATCAGCTTTTTTGTTACAAAATTAGCATAAATTGTTAAAAATAATTGGCAAGAGCTATTGCACGATTTTCTCGTCACTTAAACAGTTTTTTTAAGAGGATCAGGTTGAAAGTTTGGCTCTTCAGAAATCTTATTCTATTGAATATATTGAGAGTGACAACTCTATGGCACGCCCTCTTAAAATGATATGTTCGAAGAATTTGCTGGTCACACAACATATTCCATTTACTTTTTACTGTATAATTTTCACACTACTACTACTACTACTACTACTACTACTGATAATAACAATAGAATATATTTCAAAAATTAATTTTATGAATACATAATTAGGTCTGTATTAATGCATGGGCTTGCCAGATTATGTCTGGGAGCTTGGCCTTCTAAAGGGCCTTATCACATTGTTCATTACTAATATCTTTGTTTTATCTGTATATATGTAATACCTCTAAAGAAATTGGGCTAGGGCCTCAAAAGTGCTTAAAACGGCCCTGCAGGCATCGATTTTTTCATTCGTAAATTTTCACACCCCTAAATGCTTTTCGTATCGCACTTATGTATACATTTTCAGCTAATAATGAATATTGATTATCTCATTCTCATATGCTATATTGGTTAGTCTCTTGTACAGTACTTCTCTTCTCTTATCCAGTATTTTAATGTACAAAATTATCTCTTCTATAATATAAGTATGGAAATTAAATTAGAATAATCAAGACATGTATTTATTTCGCGTTATCAAAATAGAATACACTTTTACGTCAATTTGACGTCGTTTTGGTATTTTCTCGTCCAAGAAAAGGTAAGGATGATATCAAATGAGCGTAAAATTGCACTCCATTCTGGCAAAATGAGCACAATAAACAAGGATTTTGTCTCCGCAGGACAAAATNCTGTACTTAAATGTTTCTAGGAATTCAATAGACTGGAATCGTCAACAATTCCAAAAATGATTGCAGCCTATTGAATTATTTTTGAGGACATTTATAAAGCTTCGGGTCTTAAGCAGAAATCATTTTTTCTTAAAATATCTCGATTAATAATCATTCATTTTTCATTCTAGAAAAATGAATAAATGTTTTGTATTGATTAAAAATGTAAGGATGTAAGTAAAATAATTAAAATATTGTTAAAATTATTCATAAATATCCTGTATTTGTGATAATAGAACAAAATAAATTATTAATATTTTTTATATTTTTAATTTTAAAATTAATTTTTAAGTGATACAAAAAATGTATAAGAATATTTTCCATGTAAAACATTTTTAACATACGACTTATATATTTGTATTTTAATTTAAAAATCATTTATTGCTGAATATGCACTGACGTAACGTGTTTTGATTTAACTATACTTGCATAATATCATGAATCGCAACATCGAAGATCTTCAGTAAAAAGAAAAAAATATAATGTGAATCTGACACAGATATAATTTTTAAAATTTAATTAAAATCAAAGCACTACTTTAAAATATTAAAATTCACTTTAAAAATTTTGTTTACAGCTCACTTGATACATTGATAAATATTTAATTTTTCTACAATAAATTTGTACAGAAAAACACGGTTTTGTTTTTAAAAAAAACCCAACGAATTTTTTAAAAAAAATTACTTTTTAAATTAATTTAATTATAATTATATAAATTAAGATAAATATTATCATATATTTTTTTTAAATTCTTCGTTTCTATGTAAAATTCAATATAAAAAGAGAGCAATAAAGTTTACTTATTTTCTTTAATTTTCTGCATTATTTAAAATAAAAATTTTGAAAATATTTCATTTAAACGTGTCAAAGAATAATCTAAATTTATAAACCACCGAAAAGTATTTTAATTTTATTCCTTTTATTCTTATGAAAGATCAGGAAGCCTATTGAACTAAAACATATACATGATGGTAACTATCAATTGTCAATTTAATTCAAAGTAAAAAACAGGACGAAAGACATTCTCAAAAATTTCGATTACATGAAAAAATAACAAAAGAAAAAAATATGACTGAATGTTAAAAAATCTAAAATAACAGGATGCTTAAAAGATGATAAGAATTCATTTCTACGTAAAAGATAGATGAAGTATTTTAATTTTGATCTAAATACACAAACATAAATTTGCATATATTTGCATTTAAATATTTTTTTAAAATAATTTAATTATTTTTTTGAGCTACTTTAAATAGGAAAACAACGTTTTTTAATCACTTTTTCCTACGTCTATTCAGATAAAAATGCCAGAAAATAGTTTATAATGAATATAAAAGTTACATTTTATATCATTTTTATTTACTTAATTATAATTTTAATATTTTTATTTCGTTATTTGTGCTGATCATAAGTGAATTATATACATTTAAGAGTGTATCTTATAAATTGAAAGTAGAGTTAAGGCTTAGATTTTCTAAAAGAAAAATAACAGATTATACTTTCCTGTTAAATAATTAAATTACACACCCTGAGAACGATATATTTATTATAAAAAATTCGAATAATTTAAACAGGATAAGCAATTTTGTAACAAAGCAGGATAAACTTTGTAATCTTTCATTTACAATAATAAAGGGGATATTTACAAATATCTTCTTCATTAATTACAATAGGAATTATATCAAAATAAAAATATATACTTTATAAAGTATACTTTCTAAATAGTGAAAATTAAAATTATACAATTAAAAGTAAACAGTTTTTTTTAGTTAAAAACTAGTTGAACAATTTAAAATCAACAGTTATATAACTTAAAAACACAGTTAAATAGTTATATAAACAGTTTTAAAAATTAAAAACAAATCATATAATTGTATATAATTAGCTCAAAACTTATAAATTTATCATAAAAAATAAAAGTCATATAAGCTACGAATTTATAAACTTATAAACTGAAAAATTCTTAATCTTATAGTTTATAAGTTGATAAATTTTTATAAATTCATTATTATGCAAATAAATGTTTGTGTTGAGTGTTCGAAAATATAATCAGAAATTAAACTGAGTTAATTATTCTCATAAGAATAATTATGGAAAATTTTTGTGAATTGTTTTTAGTAAAATCGACCAATCATATCTTTGTAAAAATGAGGTTTGCAGAGACGGATAAAATTTTCCTATTATATATTTCAGTCAGCAAGAACCAAACCTGTTAGTGTGACGCTATACGGTCACATGATCACACCTTTCAAACTTTATAGTAGTTACTTGTTGCATATTCACCTGTACCGATGTCGGGAAAAAACGGCAAAGAAAATGACCAAAAGGTAAGTAATAACTTCCGAAATGAATAATTAAATCTACATTTTCTATTTTTATTTTTTAACCATTTTAATTTCAATTAAATAAAATGTTTTAAAATTTAATTTAAATATTTATTAATTTCTTTATTTAATAATTCATGAAGTTTTTCTATTGTAATATATGTATATATTTTTTTTAAATTAAATTTTTTTATATAAATGTAGAAAATACTTTTCTAAACACGTGTTTAAACAATAACTTTTACATAAAACAATTTATTTTGCGAGATAAAGTAATGATTTCAACAACATTCATTGTAAAAATTTAAATTAACAATATTTTTAATAATTTTGGAGATTGGGAACGTAGGAAAAGTAATTTTAGATATTTTTATGCATAAGTTTAGTAGAAGATAATGTGATTAAATAGGAAGAGGTAGAGTTTTTGTCTCGAATAGTTGTGTGTTTTAATGGCCCAGTGACCTTCAGTATGAAATCTTGTCACGATTTCACCACAAAATTAATCTCGAGAATGAGAGACCTCATAAGAAGTACATTTAAACACAGAACTATATACATAATCGAAAAAATGAGGAAGAATACGCTATAAAATTTTACATATAGTATTTAATTTATGACTTTATGTTTTGAATATCAAACTTTAGAATCATAATTTAAATTTTTAAAATTAAATTTAGAGAATAATCTAAATTTATAAACCACCGAAAAGTATTTTAATTTTATTCCTTTTATTCTTATGAAAGATCAGGAAGCCTATTGAACTAAAACATATACATGATGGTAACTATCAATTGTCAATTTAATTCAAAGTAAAAAACAGGACGAAAGACATTCTCAAAAATTTCGATTACATGAAAAAATAACAAAAGAAAAAAATATGACTGAATGTTAAAAAATCTAAAATAACAGGATGCTTAAAAGATGATAAGAATTCATTTCTACGTAAAAGATAGATGAAGTATTTTAATTTTGATCTAAATACACAAACATAAATTTGCATATATTTGCATTTAAATATTTTTTTAAAATAATTTAATTATTTTTTTGAGCTACTTTAAATAGGAAAACAACGTTTTTTAATCACTTTTTCCTACGTCTATTCAGATAAAAATGCCAGAAAATAGTTTATAATGAATATAAAAGTTACATTTTATATCATTTTTATTTACTTAATTATAATTTTAATATTTTTATTTCGTTATTTGTGCTGATCATAAGTGAATTATATACATTTAAGAGTGTATCTTATAAATTGAAAGTAGAGTTAAGGCTTAGATTTTCTAAAAGAAAAATAACAGATTATACTTTCCTGTTAAATAATTAAATTACACACCCTGAGAACGATATATTTATTATAAAAAATTCGAATAATTTAAACAGGATAAGCAATTTTGTAACAAAGCAGGATAAACTTTGTAATCTTTCATTTACAATAATAAAGGGGATATTTACAAATATCTTCTTCATTAATTACAATAGGAATTATATCAAAATAAAAATATATACTTCCGGATANTGATTTTGCAACGTAATATTCAGATGTATGTTTTCACCTGAAATTGCAATATAGCATAAATTCTATGATACGCTTCTTTTCTAGTCTTCTGAATGGCTTTACTTTGCCGCTAGACTTATTACACTACCACAGGGCATCAAATTAGATTTAGAAAAACACTATTTTATTTTCAGAATGCATTTTGGACGTGGAGTCCCTCATCAGCTTTTTTGTTACAAAATTAGCATAAATTGTTAAAAATAATTGGCAAGAGCTATTGCACGATTTTCTCGTCACTTAAACAGTTTTTTTAAGAGGATCAGGTTGAAAGTTTGGCTCTTCAGAAATCTTATTCTATTGAATATATTGAGAGTGACAACTCTATGGCACGCCCTTTTAAAATGATATGTTCGAAGAATTTGCTGGTCACACAACATATTCCATTTACTTTTTACTGTATAATTTTCACACTACTACTACTACTACTACTACTACTACTACTGATAATAACAATAGAATATATTTCAAAAATTAATTTTATGAATACATAATTAGGTCTGTATTAATGCATGGGCTTGCCAGATTATGTCTGGGAGCTTGGCCTTCTAAAGGGCCTTATCACATTGTTCATTACTAATATCTTTGTTTTATCTGTATATATGTAATACCTCTAAAGAAATTGGGCTAGGGCCTCAAAAGTGCTTAAAACGGCCCTGCAGGCATCGATTTTTTCATTCGTAAATTTTCACACCCCTAAATGCTTTTCGTATCGCACTTATGTATACATTTTCAGCTAATAATGAATATTGATTATCTCATTCTCATATGCTATATTGGTTAGTCTCTTGTACAGTACTTCTCTTCTCTTATCCAGTATTTTAATGTACAAAATTATCTCTTCTATAATATAAGTATGGAAATTAAATTAGAATAATCAAGACATGTATTTATTTCGCGTTATCAAAATAGAATACACTTTTACGTCAATTTGACGTCGTTTTGGTATTTTCTCGTCCAAGAAAAGGTAAGGATGATATCAAATGAGCGTAAAATTGCACTCCATTCTGGCAAAATGAGCACAATAAACAAGGATTTTGTCTCCGCAGGACAAAATGTATACGATTTAGATCAACAAGCCAGTCAATAGATTCAAAAATCCTGTTCCTCAAACAGGTTTGCTTATATTTTCATTATCTTCGTCTATCTTTGTGAGAGTGAATAATAAACATGTATATAAACAAGAGAATTTTCAACTACACTAAACATGGAATCTTACAAATAGTAGACTACATTTCCTGTTCATAGAACTTCACAGAAAACTAGAGGTGCCATCTTGTTCGAGGACTACATTTGCTTCCTTGTAACAACTATTAAAATAAATTTATTCACATAAAATATCTTTAGTTTTATAAAATTCCTATTTCAAAAAGTAAAGAAGAAAAGGTGAAGGATTAAAGCAAATTCAGGAAGGACAAACATCCTGCTGACCCTTCCTTTTTTATTTTTTGCGTGTTAAAAATAAAAAATAACGCTCATAATTCTATTATTTATTATTATTAATAATTTCTTTCGTCTACGTTTATTTTTCTTCATTTCTTATTGATGTTTATTAAATATTTATTAATTATTTGATACTTAATAATTAATTAATGAACTATGAAATTATAAAATATCAAAAGTTATAAGCATCATATTATCAATATTTTGAGAGATTATAATATAAAATTAGGCTAGAATGTAATGTCATTTTTTAAAATACTGATACAGTATTTCATAAGCAAATCTTGCGCGTCATTGTGTTTACATTTACACATTTAAAAAGCTGGCAATATTGTTTCTGGATTTTCCGTCATTCTTAATTTGTTTTCATCTCCAATAATTGTTACCATTACATTACCTTTATAAACCTTTATATAAGATTAGTTCGAGAGATATTAAAGAAATGGAGCCATATTTCCTAAACCAATAGTCCGATTTTCCTGAAAATCTGTAGAAACATTTTTCCAAATACACAAACTTTTTTTCTCCTGCAAAATTTCAGAAATTTTTAACTAAAGGCAAAGGAGTTATTAATTTTCAAAGTGGGTGAAAAAATTGTCCCCATAAACACTAACATCCATACATACAAAAAAAACCCCAACTTTTTGCATTTCTCGACGTTGCAAGGTGTTCCTAAGTTCAAAAATGTAAAAATCTGGGAAGTCAATTTTTGACCGATTGCCATACTTTACCTCTGTTATACGTGGTATGGCAGAAAAGTAATGAGAAGAATGTTTTTTGCAACAATTTTATTTTATCTTTATACATTAATGTTATCTCCTTCAAAGTAGTTCCTTTCAAAGTAGTCCCCCCCTCAAAGAGTATACATTGGCGGAGACGTTGTTACCAGTTTTCGCAGCAGTGCTGGAAGGCTTCAACTGGAATAACCTGCAGCTCGCGGTTACGCTCTTTTGGATGTTATCGACAGTACCAAGATGACATCCTTTCAAATGGGTTTTGACCTTGCGGAACAAAAAAAGTCACACGGACTGAGATCAAGCAAATGGGGGCCTTGGGAAACCACAAGAATCCCTTTTTCTGTCAAAAACTGGTTGATGGAGATGGTCGTGTGACAGGGGGGTTGTCTTTTTTTTTTTTTTACTCTTTCCGCCCCGTGGGCACTAAGAGGGCCTCTTATAGCATGCCCATTATGGGTTCGGCCAGGTCCACAATGGGGTAACTGGGTAGTGAGGGACGGGGCCCGACATATCCGAACGGACCAGCCCCCGAAAAATTCCTGGGGATTCGTTGACCCGTCCGGATTCGATCCCGGATCCCCCAGAGCAGTAGGCTATTACCTTGACCACTCAGCCATCCGGCCTTTGCCAGGGGGCGTTGTCATGGTGGAACATCCAATTATCCGCAATGTCCCGTCTAACGCAAAGCACCTTTTTCTCACCCTTTCAAGGACTTCTTTATAAAAAACTTGGTTGACAGTTTGTTCTAGAGGCACAAATTCTTTATAAACAATCAAAAACTTGGAAAAAACAAATGAGCATAACCTTGATTTTTTATTTGCTCATGCGAGCTTTCTTCGGTCAGTGTGCCACGCTTCTCTTTGACTTTTTGTTTCGTAATCATACTCGAAAATCTATGATTCATCACCAGTGATCACACGACTGAAGAAACCGGGTCTTTTTCGATTATGTCAAGGTCAAGGCACACATGCATCCGATTGTCTTTCTGTTCAATCGTGAGATTTTTTATCACCATGTTGGCACACATCTTTCTCATGCCCAAATCTTGAGTCAAAATCTGATGAAGGTAAAACGATTCAAATTTATTTCACTACTCATCAACCTCAATGTTAGTCGACGGTCTGACCTCAAGAGCGCTCACTCGTTCCAAATTTTCCGCAGTTCTCAATGTTGAAGGCCTCCCTGAGCGAGGTTCGCCTTCTATTGCTTCTCGGCCCTCCAAAAAATGCTTTAGGCCACCGAAAAACTTGTGCTCTTGATAAGGAATATTCCCAACTTGTCGTAGGTCAAACTAGCGGATTCACCAAGCTTAACACAAAATTTGATGGCACACCGTTGCTCCAAATTTCGTTGTTCCATTTTCCGTAACGTAATACAAAAACAAAACTTCACTTAAAAAGCTCTCTAGGATCGCGTAGTTACCGAACGAGGTTGAAACTGTTACTGAGCGTCTAAAAGGGACAGCATACAAGCTATGTGAGAGGGAAGCCCGCAGTGTTGCCAGATCGTTCTCAGTGATGCCAATCTCATTACTTTTCTGCCACACCTCGTATAACAGCCGGAAAATAAAAATTTCTCAAAATGATCGTACATTATCACCAGTCAATGCCGATCTTGATCATTTTAATCTTGTCAAGTCTACCATTGCGCCTCTTTCTTCAAATTTATAAATTCTCGATACGGTTAACTGACTTTTGGGCCACCTGTATTTAATTTATTTTACATCCGTTTTTGTTGAATTCTTTCTTCATTTTATTATTAAAAGGAGTATTAATTATTTACTTTATTAATATTTCTTTATAAATAAGTGTAAATATTTTCTTCAGAACTTAATTTTAATACTTTTTATTCATTATATGATAAAGTTAACATATTATACATTTTATCAATTTATATTTATGGATTTTATAAGCCTAATTATATTAATCTATGCTCAGTTTTAACTTAAGGTAGGAAAAATAAAACTGATCTTATTCAAATCTTCAATTATGCAATTAAATCTAAGCATAAATATCACTTTATATTTAAATATGTTCATTATAAAAAGTCAAGAAAAGCAATAAATAAATAAATAAATAATGCATAGCTAAAAACATTTTTCACAATAAAATTCTAATTAAAAATAGTCAATAATGTTCCTCAATAATGTCTAACAATATAAAATATAATTTTTAAAATAATATAAATATATAGGCCTACATATATTTAAGGAAGATATTCGTTTTTTAAGAATTAAGCGATTAAACTTTAGAGTTAAAAATTAGGGATTATTCTATTTTGACAAGAGTCTAGCAATAGATTCTAATTATACAACTTGTTAAAATGGAACGGTTCCTAACCTTTAAATTAATAATTGTGCAATAACAGCATATATAAAATCTAGATTTTACATATCATTTTATCCTAAAATATACTTTCCTATTAAAAAAAAAAAAAATTGAAATTGGGTTTTCCTCTATTTGGCCACCCTCGAAATTAAAACAGTTCCTGCACTTTTTGTTTTGTATGTTTTTTCCCTTTTCCTTTTTTTCTTTTTTTTTTTTTTTTTTTTTTTTTTTTTTTTTTTTTTTTTTTTTTTTTTTTTTTTTTTTTTTTTTTTTTTTTTTTTTTTTTTTTTTTTTTTTTTTTTTTTTTTTTTTTTTTTTTTTTTTTTTTTTTTTTTTTTTTTTTTTTTTTTTTTTTTTTTTTTTTTTTTTTTTTTTTTTTTTTTTTTTTTTTTTTTTTTTTTTTTTTTTTTTTTTTTTTTTTTTTTTTTTTTTTTTTTTTTTTTTTTTTTTTTTTTTTTTTTTTTTTTTTTTTTTTTTTTTTTTTTTTTTTTTTTTTTTTTTTTTTTTTTTTTTTTTTTTTTTTTTTTTTTTTTTTTTTTTTTTTTTTTTTTTTTTTTTTTTTTTTTTTTTTTTTTTTTTTTTTTTTTTTTTTTTTTTTTTTTTTTTTTTTTTTTTTTTTTTTTTTTTTTTTTTTTTTTTTTTTTTTTTTTTTTTTTTTTTTTTTTTTTTTTTTTTTTTTTTTTTTTTTTTTTTTTTTTTTTTTTTTTTTTTTTTTTTTTTTTTTTTTTTTTTTTTTTTTTTTTTTTTTTTTTTTTTTTTTTTTTTTTTTTTTTTTTTTTTTTTTTTTTTTTTTTTTTTTTTTTTTTTTTTTTTTTTTTTTTTTTTTTTTTTTTTTTTTTTTTTTTTTTTTTTTTTTTTTTTTTTTTTTTTTTTTTTTTTTTTTTTTTTTTTTTTTTTTTTTTTTTTTTTTTTTTTTTTTTTTTTTTTTTTTTTTTTTTTTTTTTTTTTTTTTTTTTTTTTTTTTTTTTTTTTTTTTTTTTTTTTTTTTTTTTTTTTTTTTTTTTTTTTTTTTTTTTTTTTTTTTTTTTTTTTTTTTTTTTTTTTTTTTTTTTTTTTTTTTTTTTTTTTTTTTTTTTTTTTTTTTTTTTTTTTTTTTTTTTTTTTTTTTTTTTTTTTTTTTTTTTTTTTTTTTTTTTTTTTTTTTTTTTTTTTTTTTTTTTTTTTTTTTTTTTTTTTTTTTTTTTTTTTTTTTTTTTTTTTTTTTTTTTTTTTTTTTTTTTTTTTTTTTTTTTTTTTTTTTTTTTTTTTTTTTTTTTTTTTTTTTTTTTTTTTTTTTTTTTTTTTTTTTTTTTTTTTTTTTTTTTTTTTTTTTTTTTTTTTTTTTTTTTTTTTTTTTTTTTTTTTTTTTTTTTTTTTTTTTTTTTTTTTTTTTTTTTTTTTTTTTTTTTTTTTTTTTTTTTTTTTTTTTTTTTTTTTTTTTTTTTTTTTTTTTTTTTTTTTTTTTTTTTTTTTTTTTTTTTTTTTTTTTTTTTTTTTTTTTTTTTTTTTTTTTTTTTTTTTTTTTTTTTTTTTTTTTTTTTTTTTTTTTTTTTTTTTTTTTTTTTTTTTTTTTTTTTTTTTTTTTTTTTTTTTTTTTTTTTTTTTTNTTAATTAAGATAAATATTATCATATATTTTTTTTAAATTCTTCGTTTCTATGTAAAATTCAATATAAAAAGAGAGCAATAAAGTTTACTTATTTTCTTTAATTTTCTGCATTATTTAAAATAAAAATTTTGAAAATATTTCATTTAAACGTGTCAAAGAATAATCTAAATTTATAAACCACCGAAAAGTATTTTAATTTTATTCCTTTTATTCTTATGAAAGATCAGGAAGCCTATTGAACTAAAACATATACATGATGGTAACTATCAATTGTCAATTTAATTCAAAGTAAAAAACAGGACGAAAGACATTCTCAAAAATTTCGATTACATGAAAAAATAACAAAAGAAAAAAATATGACTGAATGTTAAAAAATCTAAAATAACAGGATGCTTAAAAGATGATAAGAATTCATTTCTACGTAAAAGATAGATGAAGTATTTTAATTTTGATCTAAATACACAAACATAAATTTGCATATATTTGCATTTAAATATTTTTTTAAAATAATTTAATTATTTTTTTGAGCTACTTTAAATAGGAAAACAACGTTTTTTAATCACTTTTTCCTACGTCTATTCAGATAAAAATGCCAGAAAATAGTTTATAATGAATATAAAAGTTACATTTTATATCATTTTTATTTACTTAATTATAATTTTAATATTTTTATTTCGTTATTTGTGCTGATCATAAGTGAATTATATACATTTAAGAGTGTATCTTATAAATTGAAAGTAGAGTTAAGGCTTAGATTTTCTAAAAGAAAAATAACAGATTATACTTTCCTGTTAAATAATTAAATTACACACCCTGAGAACGATATATTTATTATAAAAAATTCGAATAATTTAAACAGGATAAGCAATTTTGTAACAAAGCAGGATAAACTTTGTAATCTTTCATTTACAATAATAAAGGGGATATTTACAAATATCTTCTTCATTAATTACAATAGGAATTATATCAAAATAAAAATATATACTTTATAAAGTATACTTTCTAAATAGTGAAAATTAAAATTATACAATTAAAAGTAAACAGTTTTTTTTAGTTAAAAACTAGTTGAACAATTTAAAATCAACAGTTATATAACTTAAAAACACAGTTAAATAGTTATATAAACAGTTTTAAAAATTAAAAACAAATCATATAATTGTATATAATTAGCTCAAAACTTATAAATTTATCATAAAAAATAAAAGTCATATAAGCTACGAATTTATAAACTTATAAACTGAAAAATTCTTAATCTTATAGTTTATAAGTTGATAAATTTTTATAAATTCATTATTATGCAAATAAATGTTTGTGTTGAGTGTTCGAAAATATAATCAGAAATTAAACTGAGTTAATTATTCTCATAAGAATAATTATGGAAAATTTTTGTGAATTGTTTTTAGTAAAATCGACCAATCATATCTTTGTAAAAATGAGGTTTGCAGAGACGGATAAAATTTTCCTATTATATATTTCAGTCAGCAAGAACCAAACCTGTTAGTGTGACGCTATACGGTCACATGATCACACCTTTCAAACTTTATAGTAGTTACTTGTTGCATATTCACCTGTACCGATGTCGGGAAAAAACGGCAAAGAAAATGACCAAAAGGTAAGTAATAACTTCCGAAATGAATAATTAAATCTACATTTTCTATTTTTATTTTTTAACCATTTTAATTTCAATTAAATAAAATGTTTTAAAATTTAATTTAAATATTTATTAATTTCTTTATTTAATAATTCATGAAGTTTTTCTATTGTAATATATGTATATATTTTTTTAAATTAAATTTTTTTATATAAATGTAGAAAATACTTTTCTAAACACGTGTTTAAACAATAACTTTTACATAAAACAATTTATTTTGCGAGATAAAGTAATGATTTCAACAACATTCATTGTAAAAATTTAAATTAACAATATTTTTAATAATTTTGGAGATTGGGAACGTAGGAAAAGTAATTTTAGATATTTTTATGCATAAGTTTAGTAGAAGATAATGTGATTAAATAGGAAGAGGTAGAGTTTTTGTCTCGAATAGTTGTGTGTTTTAATGGCCCAGTGACCTTCAGTATCAAATCTTGTCACGATTTCACCACAAAATTAATCTCGAGAATGAGAGACCTCATAAGAAGTACATTTAAACACAGAACTATATACATAATCGAAAAAATGAGAAAGAATACGCTATAAAATTTTACATATAGTATTTAATTTATGACTTTATGTTTTGAATATCAAACTTTAGAATCATAATTTAAATTTTTAAAATTAAATTTAGAGAATAATCTAAATTTCCTCTACTTAAAATTCATGAAAATCTTTAAAAAATATTCTTTCCGTAAAATTTTTCATGTTTTATTCAAATATTATTATTATTTTTTAACCTTATAAGATAAAATATAATTTTTTTATAGTTTATACTATTTTATTGATTATAATTATTTACTTTATTAACTTTAAAGCTTAAATTAAGAAAATGACTATCTATTTATCATAAAGAAATTATTACTAATATAAAAAGTGCAAGTTGTATATATGTAGAATCATTATTTATATACTGTATATAAATGGGAAAAATCTTACATAAACATGATCTATAGGGACTAGACCATGCATCTGTAAAGTTTTCACATTTTTCTTTAAATTCTAACAATTTTAATATAGCGAAAAAATTATTTATTGCAAAATTTATATATGTTACCTTCTTATGATATTTAAAATTCGTCTTCATGACAATTTACTGAAGCTATTTTAGTCATTTCACTTAAAAAATATATTTTAAACATTCTGTGTTATGGAGTTATTTTACAGGAATTTTTAAAATACTTTAGAAATATGATTTAAAATGATTTATTCTATAGTTTTTATAATATTGTATTATCATTTATTACAATTGGAATCATAGATTTGTTGAAAGATCTAAATTCTTAGATCATTTCTGTTTGAAGAGTTCAATATTGTTAAGCTTCAGAGTTATAAATTAGTCAAGTTCATCTTAAATATATTACTGATGAAGAAAACTTAAATAAATTCATAATTTTATACGTTTTTAATAAAAAAAACACTGGCTCTTTTTAACATAAAAATTTTTAAATATCTCTTTAAATGATTATTTTTGTTATCTTAGTTAATTTATTTCTCATTATTATTTATTTAAAAATTGCAAATGAGTAATTCTAATGTTCTATCAAAAGATTTTTATGAAATTAAGAATCATTGTTTGACTTTTCAATATTGTCAACAGGGATGAAAGAAATTCTTAACCAAAGTCGATAGTTAGTTGGCATTGAACTCGTTTTTATAGAGTTCATCAGATTGCTTTAATATACTTTTTTAATATTAAGGCCTTTGCAAAGGGTTCAAAGAGCATGAAAACAGGTTCTTCGAAACCTTGAACCTCGAGACCCGGATTCTATTTGAAAATAATAATAACAAATATAAATTGATATTCTGTAACAGATCCTAGATCACAAAGAATAAAGTAGAAAAACTTGAATATATTTAGAATCACAATGAAGGAACTACTGACTTACTTTACAATCTTAATTAAATTTGTAACTTGTTTTTCAACGGAAGCTGAGCAAAAATTGGGAATAATTAAAGTTTAAATAATTTGTTTTATCATTGATTTTGTAGCTCTTCATAAATTATGTAGGTATAATACTGGCTTTATATTTTTATGGTGCCCAATACAAAATGTGAATATGGGACCTTTTCAAGACTCAAAGGTTTGAGTATTCAAGCCTGAAGTCTCTATAAGTCTCTTTATATGTATAGCTCATTTTTAGCGAAAATATCAAAATAAAGTTAATTTTTACATTAATTTTTAATGAGTGATCTGATTTGGAGAATCTAATGTATTACCATCCTGCATCTATTGGAAATTGCAACAGCAAAGTGTGAATAAACTGATTGCAAAAGATACAATGAATGCTGATTTTATCGTATTTCCTACCATTATTTTAAAATATATTCTGGATAAGAAGATAAATTTTCACTTCATTTTATATGAAAAATATTAATCATAATAGTAACCCTTTATATGTCTTCCTTTGTTACTTTATTATTAATTTTATTAAAAGCCATTTAAAAATTTATATCAAGCCTTTATATGGAGATTAGTTTTTAAATTTGTTTATTTTGTAAAATTTATTAAAGTAAAAAATGTATTTTAATCAGTTTCAAAACAATGACCGTTATTTTGAGCGTTCGTTAACACGATTGGTTAATTTGAATTTGAATAAACCAAAGAAGATTGTTATATTAATTATAATACTTTTCGTCTCTTCCTTTTTACAATTCACTCTTTTAACATGAAATTATGAAATTATACTACTTTTCTGTTTGACTTTATGGTTTATAATTTCAATTATAATTATACCTGCTTTTATCTAAATATATTCTAGGTTACAGGAATACAATGACCCTTAATAATAGTTTCATTATAGCTGCCAGGTCACTGCACTTTCATTTATTTATTTTATTGTTATTTTCTTTTTTCTTTTTTTTTGTTTAACCTTTGTATATAAGTAACTAGGCTTTTTTTGGTCATAATTCTTTACGTGTGCAGGAACAATAATCTTTACTTATCATGTATCAAACATAATCATTGTTTCAATTAAATATCAAATTTAACTTTTAATTAATACTAAATAGTACGAATATTTCTCACGAATAGTGTACAAAATTTCATTTGTGTAATAGATTTTCGCGTAATTTATCTATGATGATATAACTTTTGTTTATAAATATTTTCATTAGTGATTAATATAAGTTTAACGTGATGTTGCAATATTTAAGGAGAATTGTACTCAGGAACAAGTTATGATAAGTCACGATTATTACCCACTAAAAAAAAAAAAACGGGAAAAACATTGCGTTTTACAATTTCGTAGAACATTTTCTGCATTAAATTTTTTGCATGTATTAATGCAGAAAATTTAAATCATTTCAACAATGATTTAAAAAAAACAGTAATTTACACAAAATCCTTTTAAGAANTATTTTCTTTAATTTTCTGCATTATTTAAAATAAAAATTTTGAAAATATTTCATTTAAACGTGTCAAAGAATAATCTAAATTTATAAACCACCGAAAAGTATTTTAATTTTATTCCTTTTATTCTTATGAAAGATCAGGAAGCCTATTGAACTAAAACATATACATGATGGTAACTATCAATTGTCAATTTAATTCAAAGTAAAAAACAGGACGAAAGACATTCTCAAAAATTTCGATTACATGAAAAAATAACAAAAGAAAAAAATATGACTGAATGTTAAAAAATCTAAAATAACAGGATGCTTAAAAGATGATAAGAATTCATTTCTACGTAAAAGATAGATGAAGTATTTTAATTTTGATCTAAATACACAAACATAAATTTGCATATATTTGCATTTAAATATTTTTTTAAAATAATTTAATTATTTTTTTGAGCTACTTTAAATAGGAAAACAACGTTTTTTAATCACTTTTTCCTACGTCTATTCAGATAAAAATGCCAGAAAATAGTTTATAATGAATATAAAAGTTACATTTTATATCATTTTTATTTACTTAATTATAATTTTAATATTTTTATTTCGTTATTTGTGCTGATCATAAGTGAATTATATACATTTAAGAGTGTATCTTATAAATTGAAAGTAGAGTTAAGGCTTAGATTTTCTAAAAGAAAAATAACAGATTATACTTTCCTGTTAAATAATTAAATTACACACCCTGAGAACGATATATTTATTATAAAAAATTCGAATAATTTAAACAGGATAAGCAATTTTGTAACAAAGCAGGATAAACTTTGTAATCTTTCATTTACAATAATAAAGGGGATATTTACAAATATCTTCTTCATTAATTACAATAGGAATTATATCAAAATAAAAATATATACTTCCGGATAAACTTTGTAATCTTTCATTTACAATAATAAAGGGGATATTTACAAATATCTTCTTCATTAATTACAATAAAACAGTTCCTGCACTTTTTGTTTTGTATGTTTTTTCCCTTTTCCTTTTTTTTTTTTTTTTTTTTTTTTTTTTTTTTTTTTTTTTTTTTTTTTTTTTTTTTTTTTTGAAAGTTTGCACCAACTTAGGTAATGAAACTGAAATAAATAAATGATTTCAATTTATTACCCAAGTTGGTGCAACCTGTAAGTCATTAGACACAAGAATTTTCGAATTTAGAATTGAGGCCAGTTGGTTGGCATAAATTTATCATCACTATTTGTTCCCTTATAGGTATACCAACGAATCTATCCTTAGAAGATATATCCAGATATGCTATAGGTCTTTGTAATTTGATATAACTTTATGCTAAATATTCTTTTACTTTTGTATAAGTATCTGTTAAATTAAGCATCTTAAACATTAATTTTAAAGGAGTAAATCAGTAAATCTGAAGATGCCTGATATACGATAAAATATATTCATTATTACTGATTTTAATAATGAATTATTTTAAAAAATATTTACAAATGCGGAAAGTAATATACTTTTTTATACCAAAATTAAGTTTCTTAAACCGTTCTTCTATAATGAATGTAATAGTGACTCTAAATATAAATTAAATATCGTCTAGAGTCTCGCACTTGGCAAAGTCCTGCGCGAGGCCCTAGGGCCTCTAAACTCTAAGCTAATAATAAATGAAGATATTAATTAAAATACTAAACGTAAGAGAACAACTACTGTACTTAAATGTTTCTAGGAATTCAATAGACTGGAATCGTCAACAATTCCAAAAATGATTGCAGCCTATTGAATTATTTTTGAGGACATTTATAAAGCTTCGGGTCTTAAGCAGAAATCATTTTTTCTTAAAATATCTCGATTAATAATCATTCATTTTTCATTCTAGAAAAATGAATAAATGTTTTGTATTGATTAAAAATGTAAGGATGTAAGTAAAATAATTAAAATATTGTTAAAATTATTCATAAATATCCTGTATTTGTGATAATAGAACAAAATAAATTATTAATATTTTTTATATTTTTAATTTTAAAATTAATTTTTAAGTGATACAAAAAATGTATAAGAATATTTTCCATGTAAAACATTTTTAACATACGACTTATATATTTGTATTTTAATTTAAAAATCATTTATTGCTGAATATGCACTGACGTAACGTGTTTTGATTTAACTATACTTGCATAATATCATGAATCGCAACATCGAAGATCTTCAGTAAAAAGAAAAAAATATAATGTGAATCTGACACAGATATAATTTTTAAAATTTAATTAAAATCAAAGCACTACTTTAAAATATTAAAATTCACTTTAAAAATTTTGTTTACAGCTCACTTGATACATTGATAAATATTTAATTTTTCTACAATAAATTTGTACAGAAAAACACGGTTTTGTTTTTAAAAAAAACCCAACGAATTTTTTT
>NW_019385667.1:71672-97106 GCF_000671375.1 Centruroides sculpturatus | reverse complement strand
TTTCTGTTTGAAGAATTCAATATTGTTAAGCTTCAGAGTTATAAATTAGTCAAGTTCATCTTAAATATATTACTGATGAAGAAAACTTAAATAAATTCATAATTTTATACGTTTTTAATAAAAAAAACACTGGCTCTTTTTAACATAAAAATTTTTAAATATCTCTTTAAATGATTATTTTTGTTATCTTAGTTAATTTATTTCTCATTATTATTTATTTAAAAATTGCAAATGAGTAATTCTAATGTTCTATCAAAAGATTTTTATGAAATTAAGAATCATTGTTTGACTTTTCAACATTGTCAACAGAGATGAAAGAAATTCTTAACCAAAGTCGATAGTTAGTTGGCATTGAACTCGTTTTTATAGAGTTCATCAGATTGCTTTAATATACTTTTTTAATATTAAGGCCTTTGCAAAGGGTTCAAAGAGCATGAAAACAGGTTCTTGAAACCTTGAACCTCGAGACCCGGATTCTATTTGAAAATAATAATAACAAATATAAATTGATATTCTGTAACAGATCCTAGATCACAAAGAATAAAGTAGAAAAACTTGAATATATTTAGAATCACAATGAAGGAACTACTGACTTACTTTACAATCTTAATTAAATTTGTAACTTGTTTTTCAACGGAAGCTGAGCAAAAATTGGGAATAATTAAAGTTTAAATAATTTGTTTTATCATTGATTTTGTAGCTATTCATAAATTATGTAGGTATAATACCGGCTTTATATTTTTATGGTGCCCAATACAAAATGTGAATATGGGACCTTTTCAAGACTCAAAGGTTTGAGTATTCAAGCCTGAAGTCTCTATAAGTCTCTTTATATGTATAGCTCATTTTTAGCGAAAATATCAAAATAAAGTTAATTTTTACATTAATTTTTAATGAGTGATCTGATTTGGAGAATCTAATGTATTACCATCCTGCATCTATTGGAAATTGCAACAGCAAAGTGTGAATAAACTGATTGCAAAAGATACAATGAATGCTGATTTTATCGTATTTCCTACCATTATTTTAAAATATATTCTGGATAAGAAGATAAATTTTCACTTCATTTTATATGAAAAATATTAATCATAATAGTAACCCTTTATATGTCTTCCTTTGTTACTTTATTATTAATTTTATTAAAAGCCATTTAAAAATTTATATCAAGCCTTTATATGGAGATTAGTTTTTAAATTTGTTTATTTTGTAAAATTTATTAAAGTAAAAAATGTATTTTAATCAGTTTCAAAACAATGACCGTTATTTTGAGCGTTCGTTAACACGATTGGTTAATTTGAATTTGAATAAACCAAAGAAGATTGTTATATTAATTATAATACTTTTCGTCTCTTCCTTTTTACAATTCACTCTTTTAACATGAAATTATGAAATTATACTACTTTTCTGTTTGACTTTATGGTTTATAATTTCAATTATAATTATACCTGCTTTTATCTAAATATATTCTAGGTTACAGGAATACAATGACCCTTAATAATAGTTTCATTATAGCTGCCAGGTCACTGCACTTTCATTTATTTATTTTATTGTTATTTTCTTTTTTCTTTTTTTTTGTTTAACCTTTGTATATAAGTAACTAGGCTTTTTTTGGTCATAATTCTTTACGTGTGCAGGAATAATAATCTTTACTTATCATGTATCAAACATAATCATTGTTTCAATTAAATATCAAATTTAACTTTTAATTAATACTAAATAGTACGAATATTTCTCACGAATAGTGTACAAAATTTCATTTGTGTAATAGATTTTCGCGTAATTTATCTATGATGATATAACTTTTGTTTATAAATATTTTCATTAGTGATTAATATAAGTTTAACGTGATGTTGCAATATTTAAGGAGAATTGTACTCAGGAACAAGTTATGATAAGTCACGATTATTACCCACTAAAAAAAAAAAAACGGGAAAAACATTGCGTTTTACAATTTCGTAGAACATTTTCTGCATTAAATTTTTTGCATGTATTAATGCAGAAAATTTAAATCATTTCAACAATGATTTAAAAAAAACAGTAATTTACACAAAATCCTTTTAAGAACTTACTATTTTTTTTTAAATTTACACATAAAAAATACAAATTTTTTAAAAAATAAGTTTATAATTTATATTCTCATTCCTGTCCCTCATTCTTAAAAGGGTTGTAAAATTATAAAATTTTTCAATATAAAATCAAGATTAGTCTTCCATTCCTCAATGTCCTGTTGATGATGGATGATCAATTGTTTCAATTGATTCCAAGAACATCGTATTGCAACTGTAATAATAATTGTAAAAATCCAAAGATAGATATTATAATATTTATTATAAATTTACAAATTATAACATTTTTTAAATTAACTTACTTAACTGGTTTACAATTATAAAAGAATTAATTATGTCATTATTATCAGAAGCAAAATGTGATTATTAATAGATGTCTTTGTAATTTATTGGCCCAGTAATTAGTACCATGAATACATTAAAATTAAAATTGGTTTTTTATCATTTGAAAAATGAAGCGAGAAATAATAACTTTTTCTTTAAATTTTAAAAAAATTGTTTTCATGTATTATAAAGTTGTAATGTTATTTATTGATTAAAAGAAATGAAATATCATAACTATTAAGCATAGTAATGTCAATGTGTTGAAACTATATGAAAATCAAAACTTAAAAAAATTATGTAAAATTGTTATTATTTAAAAATATTTTCTTCGCTTAATTAAAATTGCTAATGTATCGTTATTAATAGATTCTCTATTGAAATAAATTTAATTAATGATTCATGATTGATTGAATTTAATGATTGATTGATTGATTGATTGATGATTTAATGATTTTAAAGAATGAATTAATTATATGGAGACACTAAATAATAACCATGCAGAGAAAATGTTCAAATATATTTTTAAAATAAGCATTTTTATTATATTTCTTCACAGGAAGTGAAATTTTCATTGATTCTTAGATAAATGATTGACTTGTCATTGTTTGACATTACTATTTCCTTTTTATTTTTTTATTTTTAAATAATAATTCAATAGGAATGTAAACATTTATAAGTTTCCATAAAACTTTTTAATGAAAAGGTGTAGTTTTTCACTTAGAAAGTTCTAAGAGTAATGGTGAGAAAATAAACTTTTTTTAATAGTATGGTTACAATTTTTTAATTTTTTTTCTTAAAATTATATATGTATATATATATATATATACATTTATAGTAGCACATTTGCAATAAATTACAAGCAACAAGGTAAACTTTTGAAATGTCATCATTTGTCTGTTATATTTTATTGCACACCTATTAAGTAATAAGAAGAATTTTATTTTTACTTTTATGTTCTACAATTATTGTTGCATAAATTAAATTTACTATATACTTTTTAAAATATTAAAATATATTTATTGTAATTTCGATTTTCTATGTTTATTATTTAAAAAAAATCTTTAAATTTAAAAACAGAATTTTAACAAGTTCTATATTTTTGATAACAATGGCTTTACTTTATTTATTTGTAACTCATGTAAATGTATTTTAATTCATTAACATATACACTTTAAATATAAATATTAATAAACTGGAGATGATAAGAAATATGTAGATAAGACCTTTCAGGTGGTAAGTATATATATTGCTCTCGCTCACCATCTGAAAGGCCTTATTATATATATATAACGCAATGTAATAAATAATTTGTAATAAATATTTTTGAGGCCCGAGCCAATGGCCCCGCATGATTGAGAGGCCCGCTGTTAAAGGTCTGCATGTAGTCTATGTTAAGATTTGAAAGATATGGTTGAAGAATTATAGCCTTTTTATCTTAAAACTGTCTACGTAAAAAATAATTCTTATCAAAACTCATTGACTTGAGATATTTATTTTATTTTTTAACTTTCTAATTTTAGCACAAGGTACAGTACAATAGATTTAATCAATAAATTGGCACATTTTCAATTTCATAAACAATGTGTTCACGTAGTATCATTTTCAGTAGAAGAATAGAACTATAAAACCATGAAACTTTGTTATAACGTGACTAAAAATAAAACTGAAAGCGTGTAACTTTACACATTTACGTCTTTAAGGGCATAAGATTATTCAGTATCAACAAAAATTTATTTCTATATGTAAATGTTAAGTATGCGGCTAGTGGATACCGGCTTACTATAAATAAATAAATTAATTAAAAAGACCGAGAATACGGTGGACTCGCGATATAAACACTTAAATCATTTGCTATATCAAAAATCTACTTTATTTATTGTAAGTTTTAACTATGTACAGCAATTTTTAATATATGAACTTCAAACAATAATAAATCACTCATTTTTTAATAATTTTATCAATTTAATTTACAATTAACTTCAATTTTTAGTGTTATAGTAGGCTCGCACGAACATTTAGGAGCAGGCGCTTGTAATACAGTACATCTTAACACGTTTCCTACCTTACAGAATTTATCCGATAAGACATTCAATAGTCATTAATGCAAAACTATTTAGAATTCTAATTTGTAAATCTCAAATATAATTCATTCATATTAGTCTAATACTATGGACTTTACCAGTTGTAAATTGTAAATATTGCAGCACGTGTTGCACTAAATTCGAATTTTGTAGTCCCTCTCGTTCTTTGAATGCATTTGAATGCAAATCATTGTAATTATAAACATAAAAGTACTGTACAATTGTAAACGTTTTATTCATCATTATAGGCAATATTTCACGGTGATGTGAACAGAAATGATGTTATTTTATTTGATATAGCCTAATAAAAAAAATTCTGCTTATAATACCGTAAAAAATATTCACAAATATTTATGAATTTTACTTTCTAAAGAATATAAGATGTATAATTTTCAAGGTAATCTATTATGTTTGTAGTAGTTAAAGTATATGAACAGATACGAACGACTTTATTGTCTAATTTATGATAAAAACAACAGAATTCTTTAACCCCGTTAAAGTGAAAGTATATATAAGTCGTTATATTGCTCTATTAGGAATAGACTTCATTATAAAATATTGCATATACAACGCATCGGTTGTGGCTAGAGTTTTGCATCAAATCTAAGAATAATTTAGAAGTTTTAAGAATTAGCAAAACTGGGGAATGTACCTGTTTTAAAGTAAAAATGCGTAATATTTCATATGGAAATTATAATTTAACAATTCCTTCTTTAGTTACAAAAAAGTATTTTATATTGAATTCTAGGAACAAATTTTAAAGTTGGAATTCTACAATGACGAATAATTCTTCACGAATTTGGCTTGTTAGAAAATTGCGTAGGCGATGATGATAAGCACATTTTATTATTATTGAAGGGAAATTACATTTTAAATTATCATAAAGTGCTTACATAATATTGATACTTTCTTAATATTTACAGATAATCCAAGACCTTTAAGATTTTGCATAAAATTGGATAGTTATTTATTAATATATTAGATCAATTAATGAATTAATCCGA
Source organism: Centruroides sculpturatus (assembly GCF_000671375.1). NCBI lineage: Eukaryota > Metazoa > Arthropoda > Arachnida > Scorpiones > Buthidae > Centruroides > Centruroides sculpturatus. Next base: position 91,631 of record NW_019385667.1, on the reverse strand, counting down.
AACAATATCTGATTTAAAAAATTGAAAGTATTTTTTAACTCTTCGTAAGATACTTCAACTATCACAGATTAAATGAAAATATTCTCTAATTATCTTTCTTTTAAGAAAGTTAACCTATATAGATCCATGTTAACACGAGATATTTAATTTAAAACTATTAATCTTCATATATAATCTTATTAACTTTCAAGAAAGCAAGGCCCTATCTCGAGAAAGGGCATTTAGAACAGGTTTACAATGCCTCAAAAATATTTGTTACAAATGATTAATTTCATTGTATATTCCGTGTATTAAGAAAATATCTTTTATTTCTTATTATATTGCATTATTTAAAAACATAATATAATTTTTAAAGGTTTCTTTTGTTTAATTTTTTAATATTCTGGCTTCTCTCGACCTCCAGCAAGTCTTAAGGAAAATTGATGTTTCTATTTAACTTACTTCACATGAAGAAGTAACTTAGAATGAGCCAAATTCTACTTATCAAAGGCGATTGCTGCTTTATTAAATTGGATTTATTTAGAATTTTACGAGAATTATTTCTTTTTAAATGGATATGGATAATGTTTTATTAAAGTAATTCCTAATTCAGAACATGAATTTATTCAAGAATTGGAATAATAACTGATAACACTTTAACCTCTTCGACATTTTGACATCATACTATTCTAAACAACTTTATTTAGAATTATTATCGTTTGTATTATTAAGAAATTAAAACCTTCTTCTCAATAGGAAACCGTCCTACTTTATTTCTATTGCTAATAAACGTTAACCACACCCTTTATTTACTATTCTAATCTATTGTCCTTGGCCTAATTCGTAAATATGGGAGAGTAGAGCGATGTAACGAATTATAATATTGTTCAAATTAAAATATAATAAAAATAGAATAAGAGAATAAATCAGAGGCTTACTCAAGGAGGGGCAGAGTGGACTTATGACTCACCTTAACCAAAAATAAATACGCTTTTTTATATTTGCATAAAAACAAAATTGTATTAAACCTATCTCCAACATCTTAATGAAATTATAGAACGGCCAAGGCAGTAAAGATATCAGCCTTGCCACTCTGCCATCTGAGGATCCAGCTGGCCATTCTATTGTGGATCTGAAAAAAATCCACGATGTACACATAAAAAAATACTTGGAGGGCTTTGAAAATATCATAATACCTCTAATGATGATACCTGCATTAGAATAGATCTCGCTTGCTACAGGCTACCTCATTAATATATAAATAATTTTTCTATTCTAAAAATGTTTTCGATTAAAATAGATCTATACACATGATAACTCGTCTTCATTTCCTACGAGTTACACCTACCATTCATTATGGTATCTTGTCTTTTTCTAATCTTTTAAATCTGCCCTTTATTCAATGCCTGCAGTTTACGCCCCTTTTGTATTTGAATGAAGAACTGTTAAGCTTTTGTTTAAACGTTACATAACATAAACAAAATAAAATCTATTGCGAAATCATAACAAACATTTGAGTCATTTACAACTTGACAAAGTTTTTATAGTGATAAAAATATATAAAATAAGTAAATTTTATATAAATTTATTTATAAAAATAATTTTAAAATTTGTAGACGTAGATGCACTTATTGAAATCTATGATATTTTATTTTCATAACCCAAATAATAGAAAATCTAATTAGTTGGTTCTATACAAAGGCAATAAATAAAATACAAAATAACGTGTCAATTAATGGTACTTTATAAATAATGTTAAGTAAAAAAAATGTGTAATATATATTCGAGGTCTTTTAGATGTCGAGAGAAGCCTGTTGGCTCTTCAGTGAGAAAACCAAATGGCTTTTTGGATCCCTATAAGTGGGCCAAATGGACCACATAATCGTCGATACAGATCTATATATTCGAACATCTACTACACAAAATTCGTTTAAATGGACGGCATTATTATAGATAATGACATTTTAAAGTTGAATGACACAAAGAAGTATGCCAGACAAGTTTTTCTTATTTACACTCGCCACATGACTTTACAATCTAAATTGTTTAAATATTGAAAAATGCTTTCTAAAGAGCATAAAAATAGGTTGCATAAATTAAAGTTAAAACTATAGCCTACGCTACCGAACAAAAATTTTTATAAAAGAACAATTTATATAACAGATGCTAAACCAAAAGGAGATAAAATGCTAATTATAAATTTTAAGTATAATATATGGATACGTAAAGTAGTTATTTTGATATTTAATGATAGAAAATGCATTTTTTAAAACAAACGTCAATATTTTCCAGTTGAAAACACTGTTATGGATGAATATAAGGCGGCCATTTTGATGCTAATTTAGCGTATAGGAAAGTAATTGCGCGTAAGAACTACAAAAAAATAAATAATAAAAGACTTCACGCTGAATAAGTACAAGTTTGTCTTTTTTTTTTTTCTTTACTTTTTATAAAATAAATTTAGCCTTCATAAAAGAATGTACAATGGAATTAAACTTGCCATTATAAATAATAACGCAGAAACATTACTATAATTTATAACAATTGCAAACTCTTGTAGTAATCGCCAGACTTTAGCTCTTTCAATTTAACAATTGAATATGCAACACTGCATCTAGCATGTTCCTAAACATTTACTTATTACTGATGTAGGATAGGTGTATCTAAGACCCCTCTAGGTTTTACGATGATGTCAAATCTAAAATAGTAAATGTTAATTTTTCTACATTTGTTTGTAAAAATAACAATTAAGGATTTACTTTCATTTTAATGTCTATCATTTGATAGAAATTAATGTAGAAATAAATCCTGCTTGATCCTATTATATATGTTTTCTTCTTTATTACTAGAATCGTCCGTATTCATTTTAAGAAATCACTAATAAAATATTGTATTTGACTCATAAAGCTTGCATATGCGATCGATTTTGGACTCTACGGGTCTCGAGAGCTTTCAGAGATTTTTGGGCTTCAATATGAAAAACTGTAGACCTATAAATTCCCACTGTCCGTCCGTCTGTCTTCTCTTAATCTAGAGAATAGAGTTATATAAATGAAAGACGAAACCAGATATGAAAACCTTAGGGGCAGGAGGCCCTCGATTAACTATATACGAACTTCGATGTAACCGGAAGTCACGTTATTTCAATTTAAAAATTTCCTCCTGAAATGTGTTAGATAGACGACCGGCACGATCCTGTTGTTAAAGGAAAAGTGTGATGTACAGGGGCAAGTCTCTACTAATTTTAGGTGGTGAACATTTATTTTAAATTAAATAAATGAAAAATATGATTAAAAATTGCAGCCCGGCATTGTGACGATGTCACAATATATAATTGCTCGTTGTAAATCAGTCTCTCCGGAATGATATACCAGTAATATTTTAATAAATTAAACTGTTAGTTTGAATTCTTTTTTTAGAATAAAAAATATTTTGATAAAGCTTTCACATTCAAAAAGAGGTTAAAAAATAATTTTAACCCTATGCATATTTTTATTGGGAAGTATTAATTGTGTTTTTAAAGCTCTAGTAGTAAAGTTGAAGTTTTAAGACAATTAAACATATGTAATAACTAGAGTAAAACCTGTTCAAAACGGACCTCTCCCAAACCAGTAAAAAATATTCAGTATCGTGCGAGTCCGGTTTACACAGGTTTTACTGTACATAAAATAATAATTGTAGGCTGTAAGACTTTTTTCCAATTTCTCATTGTTCCCTATTAATACGGTTAATTTTATTTAATAACTATAAATTCTGGCCATTCTATCTTAGACCAAGTAATAGGTTCATTTCTCCATACACATTCTGGGAAACGATATGAACTCATTTACTTATCCTATTTATTACTAAGATACAACCAAATTTAAAATTATCTTTCAGATTTTACATATAAGAGGCTCTTCTTCCTCCATTCAACAATATTATATTTATAAACATTAGGAGGTATCGTTACAATATTATATCATGAGGCTGTAAGTTGTTTCTTGTTTAGCTTACGTGTAAATTCTTCCCTATTGTAGACCTTGTGTACTGTACATTATAAAATACCATGTGATTAGGACTTCTTAGAGTATGGACCTGCTGTGATAGGGCTGGCATGTCATATGGGCTTTACATTACATAAAATTATATTAGAAGGTTCTCGCGAATATATCACTTGTCGAAGAACAGTGGCTACACCCTAAACGGGTGTAGCCACTGTTTTTCGACAAGTGATATACTTTTATGATTAATTTATTTGTCAGAAGGGCGTAAACAATAAACAAACGAAAAAAATCATGTCACGATGTTCTTTGCTACTTTCGATTCAGTTTATCTTTCATTCATTCATTCTCAGAAGTAACGATAAATTTAAATTAGCTTTTGTTGCCTGGTTATCGATTTTTCAAATGTAATAAACAGAAATATGTCTCTTGTTAAATCGTTATGGTTCATCTGTCATCATTGCTACTTCTCTTATTATTCTGTAGGCGATGAATCGTATTTTTAAATGTACTTCTCGGGTAAGTATTACTTACTAATTTACATTTAACAGATACTAATATTTTAGTAAAATTATGATTATTAAACTGGAAACACTGATGATAATTCAAAATTACATTTTATTTTAATAATGTTTCTTAATTAATGTAAATATTATGAGTGAAATTATAAAATTCTCCATATTAACCGTCGCTTGGGGTACAATAACTTATGCAGAATGTGCCAAAAATCAGTTTAAAAAAAACTGAACTTTTTTCTTATTCAAAAGCTTTACTTTTACGAATCTTGCATTGTTCAAAATGAAATTTTTCTTGTTCAATATACAATCTTTTGATAGTTTGTTCGAGAAATTTACACGGTCAACTGACTTTTGAGCTACCCTGTATGTTTACTTATGTACTACTTTCTTCTACATAACAAACTATATGAATTTATTAACGTTGTTACGAATTATCTATTTAACTCTTTTCTTACACATTTTGAAGTACTGAAAATTAATCTAAATTTAGATTTAGGACCGGATTTAGATTCATTTTTAGAGATTTAGACTCACTGTAGCACAAATATATTAATGTATCTTCACCCAATAATAATAAGCTTAGGAGCATAAGGCCATAAGCTTGCTGAGTTTAAGTGTAAATACAGCAATGATTCTTATTAATTCTGCAACAAACCCACACTTTAATGTAAAACGTTTGGGGTAATTTATAAATTTTGAGTTTCTTAAGAAAAATTTCTAAGTTATGTAAATGAAATCATCCATATGTGGGAATACTTACGTGATATTTTTAGTTTATAAACTATAGGAAAGAGGTTAAAAGTTTGTTGTATTCTCTTATCTTCCTTTAGATGAATAAAAAAGAAAAGAAATTTTATTCAAAAATAAATTTTAAACTGCTACTATTAGTCTAATTAACAATTAATTAGAATTACAGTCTACAACAGTAAATCAATAAGTCTATGCTCCAAGTTAATATTTTTGAAACAAGAAGGTTGTAATAAATTGTAATATAGTTTAACAATTATTTTATGGTTACTTGATCACGTGGAAATCTCTGAGACAATTTTTTTTTTTTAGAATTCAAATTGGTCCACTAGCCAAAATGCTTCAACAAATCTATTTTAAATGCTCCAGAACACATTAATTTTTACAGCATTTTAAACAAGAATAGAGCCAAAACCGGATTTACACGTAGGATAATACCGTAATTACACGTAAGCTAATATCGGATTTACACGTAGGCTAATACCGTAATTACACGTAAGCTAATATCGGATTTACACGTAGGCTAATACCGTAATTACACGTAAGCTAATACCAGATTTACACGTAAGCTAATACCGTAATACCGGATTTACACGTAAGCTACCGTAGAGTGAGGCTGTAAGTTACAACTTAGGGCCTCATTCTACGAGGTTTCTGGCTCCATTTTAAAAAGTAACAATAACTTAATATGTATTATCCATTATTATTCGGAAAATGGAAAAGGACTTCTTATATGTTATAACTTAGAGCTAGAACATTGTGATTTTAACGCGAATAGACTTTTATGTTGGAACTTTGTGTTCAAATTATTCACGAATAAAGTTTATATCTTATNTCTGTCATTTTCTAATATTTTTACGTAAGTTATTATCGATAATGACTTTAAATTATTCAATATTTTTTTGTTCTTTCGTTATTTTAAACGGTTTATTGCATAGCAACTTATGTTTCATATGTTATTCTCATTATATCAAGTCTTTTTTTCTTGTTGTCCTTTTTAAAAAACTGGAACTATCGCATGTTACATCGAATAAAAGTTAACTCAGCACAAACTCTATTCGTTTTTAATTCATTGATTGTATACAACCTTTTTTTAAATAATTTATTTTAATTGAAATATAAACTAATAAATATGTTATTAAACTAAATTTTAAACTTATCATTAATGGCTTATATTAAATGTCAGAAGATTTAACAATTTTATTACTAATTGCCGTATTTTTATGCGTATTATTCGCGGATCAATTGTGTTTAAAAGACAAGTTGAAAGAGAGTTCCAATTATGTGTTATGCCGATTTTAAATCGCAATTAATTTTCAGTGGCAATGTTTTATTTTTGTTTTAGCAGTTTCTACAGGTTATATGCTGTCGCGAAAACATTGTTAAAAATTAATTTTATTTATGAAATTTTGATAATGTTACAAAATTTAACTGTTAAAAATTTTTCAATTATCAATGATTAGTATAATTTCCATTAATATAATATAATTAATTCCTCTTTTTTATATGAAAACGGTTAATAAGACTTCTTATTTTTGTTCCAAATTTTAAAATATAAACAATACTGTATTCTTAACATATTTTTTTAATTTTTATGTTAGAATATCTTAAAATATATATTTTTAAATTGTTATCTTGAATTTGATAAAATTTCAATTCACTAGTTTCAATTAACTGTAGCTGAGAGTATATTTTAATTAAATATTTCTTTCTTAACATTCTCTCTCTTATTGATAGTAAGAGTTTTTCATATTCATCATGCTTAGAATCAAGCCCACAATGGGGCTCTTTTGAACGGGTGGAGTCTAACGTACAAAGTCTAAAGGAAAAGTTTTTAAGACAGATTTTATTTCACGAGTGCTGTGTATGACATTTATCTGCCAATATCGAAACTATTCAATAAGATTTTTTACTAGCATATCAGTTTCAAATGTTAATCGCGGTCGAAGTGCAATATATTCCGCGAATGCAATGTAAGTGACGTTCAGAAAGTCACAAAACGTATCTTTCTCCGCTGGCAGCTGGCTACGCTGTTGTGCGAAGCGCACCGAAATTTCGGCAAAACATTGAATAATGCAAATTTTTGTAGGACCTCGTAGAGAATTTTATAACTCGGGCTGTCAGTTTCTAAGAAGAATTGCTTATGGAAGAAATACGTTTGATGGTTTAGTAATCACGAGAGAGAATATCCGCCACTGGTCAGAATAGACTGTTTTAATTTGTTTGTATTCAATCGTTTAGATCAGGGGTGTCCAACCTTTTTGTTCCTCTGGGCCACATTGGAAGAAGTCATGGAGTTTTGGACCACAAGTATATATAATATATTTGTGACCCAATCCTTAAATATACAAGTATATTTAAAGGTTAACATATCTAGATTATAGTAATAAGTATTAAAACTTTATCACGAAAAAGGATATTTTAAAAATTACTTCTACAGATACTTTCAATTTTTACTTAGAAATAGATAAATTCATTTTTTATAAAGGAGACAAACAAAAATTTATTTGAAAAACACAAATATTTATTTTATTTGGGTATCTAATTAATAAAAAAAATGACGAAACACCATTTTAAAGTGCATTTTTATTCGACTAATATATTTATAAATAATATGTAGCCCAGAAAGTAGCCAATGCGCCAAATGATAATTTTTACGCCAAACTAAAAAAAGGGTAGTCAAATTTGGCGCAAAGTAGCCAAATATTGTAACGCTGGAAAAAATACTAAATACAGTAAAGCATTGATTATCCGACCCCCGATTAACCGTCACCTCGGTTAACCAACCGCGTTCTAGTCGTCAAATTCAAATGTCCGCTAGTGATGTGGCGCTACAATATTTGGCTATGTCTTGGCTACTTTAATATTATTTTTACGTGTTTTAGCTGGCAACACTGGATCGACCATGAAAGTGAGCCAGTATTTAAACGAGGCTTAATTTTATAATTTTTAACGATACAATAGCGACGATTATTATTTAAAAAAAAAAATTGATAGGCTTAACGTCGATGAAAATTCAACGCGAAGTAGGTTAATAGCGATATACTAATATACTAATTACATGGGATATAATAATATACTACAGTAATAATGGATTTTTTCATACTTTTCGGTTATCCGACCAACCCCAGTCCCCAATTGAGACGGATAATCTATGTATATTTATTTTATTTGTACAAAATAAAAAAATAATTTTTAATGATACAATAGTCTTCGTTGGGCTTAACATCGACGAAAATTCAACGCGAAGCGACACGCAACGGAGAAAAATTTCAACATGGGATAGGTTAATATATTTTTTCGTACAAAATCGGTTATCCGAAACATCGATTTTTTTTCCGAACAACCCCAGTCCCGATTGATTCGGATAATCGACGCTCTACTGTACTATATTTAAAGATTTCTCGCTATACAGGATAGATTGCGTTTATAGCAGTTTGTGTTTCAGAATAGTCTCATTATATAAAAGTACAGGTATTCCTCATATAACTTAACACGATAGTTACGTTCCGGAAAAGTGCCGTGTTATGTGAATACATGCTATACGAAACAAGGACTAATGCAAGACATGGAGTTAGGTTCCAAAAGTTAACAAAAGTGTACTATTTTTTTTCGTTACTAAGATAAATATGTTTGTACTTAAAAATTGTGAAGTTTTGTAAGGAAGATTTTCTAAATTCTCGAACCGTGTTAGAGCGAAACCGTGTTGTACGACAGATACCTGTAAATTAGAATTTAAATGAATAAAAAGGAATTCAGTACAAAAATATTATTTTATATNTCTGGCCATTCTATCTTAGACCAAGTAATAGGTTCATTTCTCCATACACATTCTGGGAAACGATATGAACTCATTTACTTATCCTATTTATTACTAAGATACAACCAAATTTAAAATTATCTTTCAGATTTTACATATAAGAGGCTCTTCTTCCTCCATTCAACAATATTATATTTATAAACATTAGGAGGTATCGTTACAATATTATATCATGAGGCTGTAAGTTGTTTCTTGTTTAGCTTACGTGTAAATTCTTCCCTATTGTAGACCTTGTGTACTGTACATTATAAAATACCATGTGATTAGGACTTCTTAGAGTATGGACCTGCTGTGATAGGGCTGGCATGTCATATGGGCTTTACATTACATAAAATTATATTAGAAGGTTCTCGCGAATATATCACTTGTCGAAGAACAGTGGCTACACCCTAAACGGGTGTAGCCACTGTTTAACCTTTTAATATAATTTTATGTAATGTAAAGCCCATATGACATGCCAGCCCTATCACAGCAGGTCCATACTCTAAGAAACCCTAATCACATGGCATTTTATAATGTACAGTACAGTACAGTACGGTTAAACCTGGATATAACGCTATTATTTTTTTTATTCTCTAAAATTGGCCATAAATCGAATATGGTATTAAACTAAAGAACTTCAAAGAATAACAATTATATGAATTATATATAATAATGAAATCTATACATAAGTTTGAAAAAGTCACATGATTTGGTGATTCAAATGTTTACAATGCAAAATCGGGCATTTGGACAGAAATCGAAAGATTCTTTATTTAATATTTATGAAAAAAAAAATTATTTACTAGTATTTATTGGCACTTTATGAGAATGACCCTATTAAGAAAGATACTATATCGAGGAATCGTGATTGGAGAAAACACTATTCATCGCAGAACTATTTAGATGAATTCTTCCGAAAAGTAGGCAAAAGAAATTGTTATCAGGATATTTTGGTCCACTTCTTTAGTAGAGTGTGTAATCTGATATAAATACTGTACTGCATATCTGAAAAAATAGCTTATCTGTAACACATTGAAAAATATCTTTGATTTTTCTCATCTATAAAATCAGTATTAACTCTGGTTCTCTTTCTTATCTTTGAATAAACATTATAATAGAATGTGAAGAATTTTACAGTTTATTACTAAAACATATTTTACCATTAAACTAGAAATTTCCTCAAAAATTATTATTAAATCAGAGATTGATACATGACACTAATCAGTTATAGGGGAGACCGGGGCAACTTCGGCATGCGGGGCAAGTTTGTCAAGCGCTTTTTTTAAAAAACAAATTAAAAGGAGACTTTGGTTATAGGTTAGGCAGTTGAGTTTTATTGGTGGCTTGTTGAGTGTAGTGTTTTTATTGTTCTCCAACAAGCGTAGTTGAATTATCAAGCAAATTTTCATTTTCGTTCAATTCCATATAATATTTTTTTTCCATTTATATTGAATTGGCAGGTTTTGTTATAATTCCATGATAACGAAAGTTACTTTTCCTGTTAGAAGGATGTAACTTCAACTTATTCACGTGGCCAGATCGTGGCTTGGCATTCTGTTCTCAGGGTTGTACTTAATGTTTCGAAATCATGACTAGCGGGGTAAGATCGGCAACATAAAGCCACATTAGAAGCAAAGGATAAAAATCAAACAGATGATAAATGAAAACATGTTTGCATTTGTTATTCATGTATATATGTCTTTGAACTTGCATTTCGTTGTAATAATATTAAATGGGTGTTGGATTTGTATTTCTTTGTTTTAATAGTGAATTCCAACTTATACATTGTTAATAACATAATTTTATATACGTGCCTATCTTGCCCCATTACTGTTGCCCCTATACCAGGGGCAACTTTAATAAAAATAATTAAAATAATTACAACTTTACAAAAAGAGAGAAGTTGCCGATCTTGCCCCTATACCCGGGGCAACTTCGTCAATTTCTCTCTTCTTGTAAAGTTGTAATTATTTTAATTATTTTTATTTCCAAACTGATTTTAACCAGTTCTATAGTAAGGTAACATTCCAATAGACAATATGCAAAGCTTTTTTTTCAGTTTACAGCAGTATTTATTACACAAAATTTAAGTAAAGCTTAACATGCCGATCTTGCCCCGGTCTCCCCTAATTATCAAGTAAACAAATATTGTATATTTGTATATATTGACATATGCAACACAAATATTTTATGAGCTCAGTGGCAATTTTAGTTTGTAAGAGGATCTAGTCAAGTATGAACTTTATGAGGCCTCTTCTATATAATTTTATAGTCCATAACACACGATACTTGATACAGTAGGCCTATAAGATTTAGGATCTTAGTAATTGATTTTGAGAAATGAAATATCGACAAGTATATGTCTGAAGTACGTAAAAGCGCCATGCTCTGGAAAGCAAGCTAGATTGCATTTGCTTAATAGCAACTACGTAGCTAGAAACAGTATAAAATATTTATCTTAAAAATATCTTAGAATAATGCTTTGCTTTGTGGATTATAAGCTAGAGCTAAAAATAGTCACAAAAATTCATAAAAGATTTTTCTCAGTGACGTAACACTTACGAGTGTATTTGAATTTGTCTTCGTTGTAGATAAAACCGGTAAAGTAAGCTATAAATTTTCATAGTTGACAAGTAGCAATTGGCAAAAACTTGGCTCGAAAAGCAGCTTAATGGGATTATTATGAAACATCATCTCTCTTAAGGAAGCAGAATTCAAGGATCAAAAATGTAATTTATCTTGCAGCATACATTTTAGTCATGTGTAAAAAGAATAGAACTTGTCTAAGCAGATCAATAACTCGAAAAATATTTCGTTTTCGTGAAATGTGTGTGTGGTTATAGTTTTAAATAACGTTAACGTTTATTTAAATATTATGTATGTTTATTTAGATAACGTTAATATTTTTTAACTTCTCGACTTCTTAGTGTAAACATACAATTCTTTACAAAATGTATTTTTCATTTATATATTGAATATTTTACACTCAGCTGCAGCACTTAGCGAAAAGTTTTGCAAATATTAATAAATGTATGTATTAAAAACTATTGAAAAAATTTAATTTATTTTCACATTATTGCACGAATCGATCGACATATTTCACGAATAAAAGGAAAGATAAGATGAAGGATTGCATAAACTACAGTAAGGATCTAAAAGATTTCGCGATATAGTGAAATTTCTTCACGAAACAAGCAACATTATGTAGAATAGAGTCAATGGATTTCATATATTTAAGAAAGCATTTCAATAAATTTCAGACAAGATATTATCGTATCTCTTCTAAAAATACTAAGTTATATTTCGCTTATATTATTTCCGATAATGTAAACGATTATAAATAAAAGAAATAATATACGTTACAAATTATTATACATGTAGTTTATTTCAGAATTAAAGTGCAAATTGGTAAATTGAGTCATGAAGAGAAAGTGTTCTTTTCATGACTCAATTTACCAAAAAATTTAGGGACCCTTAGCGGTTTCTACACCCATAAATTAATGTTATTTTTACTAACGAAAATTAAAATGTTTAAGACTAATTAGTAACATTAGTAAAAATGTTATATGAAAACACTTCGTGAAATCCTTTCTATCATTACTAAATTGTGTTGCGTCATTTATGTAATCCTTTGTGTTTACTGATTAAATCTGAATCGATTTGTGCAATCTTGTGAAAATATATGAAAAGTTTTTCAATGCATACATTTATTTGTGAAATCTCTCCGCTATATGCTGCAGAGAAGTGTAAATCGAAGCAAATTGTTTGATGATAAAGTATGAAGTGTACAAAAACATACAAGATGGCGAGTACAACTGGTTAATTAAGATAAATAAATATCACGTCTTCGTGCCGAATACAACATCATGTTATTACAACTCACGTTGAAATCCTTTTACTGATACAGTTTGTTACCGGCGTTCTGCTTCAGATACAACGGAAGTGCTTTGATAATATATTCAAAAGCACTATAAACGTGATAAACTGTATACAATTTTGTAATCATTCTTTGAACAGATTCTTGAGAAACGACTTGATAACAGGAAATTTAAGGCAGAAAAATTTGAGAACGCAGCGTATTAAAACACTCGTTTAATTAATGAACATATGAACATTTAAATATAATATTCAAATTCAAATTTCATTATTCAATAAGGTTCTATTCAAACTAAATAAATGCAATTCTTCCACTAAAATAGTAATTGTGTATATTTTTTCAAGTGGAAATAATACACTTAAGCTGTAAGCATTGTTTAACTTTCAGTAAATTTTACTCTGCATTTTCTATGTAACTATAATTGTAACTAAACTTAGACATTTACAGATTAATGAAGGTCGCAATCATTTGAAATTTAATTTACTTCTGAGTTTTCAGTGAAAAAATAGCTTTTTAATTAATTATAAATTTTTTCTTCATGCAGGTGCAGCCAGTTGACTTCGATGAGAATAGAGGACAATGGAACAACCAATGCGAATTCTTTCTATCTTGTTTAGGTTATGCTGTAGGTCTCGGAAATGTATGGAGATTTCCATATCTATGCTACAAAAATGGAGGAGGTATGTACAAACTAATATAGTATAAATGCTTTAAATTTTCATGGGTACGTATTTTATATAGCGTAAAAATTTGCTTAAAACTTAATAAATAATTTGCATAGTTTAGAATAGAAGATATTAACATGTCGAGATTGAATTTACACAAGCTAAATAAGCCTCGTACTTTTAAATTCATTATTATTTAGTGGAAGAGGAAACACTTCCTATATATTATAGTTTAGGACCACAAGTCTAATTTGGCTTTGTATGATATGATCATTAAAGTATGATGTGCTAAAATCTTCTATACTAAAAACATTCAGGAATAAATATATATATATATATTCTTGATAGGAAATTTGATTAAAATATAAATAAATAATAGAATATTTACAAATAATTAATGTATATACTGTACATATTTCTTTCAGGTGCATTTCTTGTTCCTTACATACTTATGTTAGCATTTTGCGGACTTCCATTGTTCTTTTTGGAATTATCTCTTGGACAGTATGTTGGAATTGGTGCTAATATATTATTTAAACGATTAAGTCCAATTCTTACGGGTAAGATATTAACAACCTTAATATATTTAAAATTTTTAAGTGCAATGGTCGGTCTAAAAAGCATGATCATGCAAATGGAATGTATAATAAGCTGTTAGCCTCTTAAAATATTAATACTTAGATATAAGTAATTCCCAAATTATGAACGAATTCTATTCTTTAAAACATTCGTAATCCAAATTCATATTTATTTCAGAATAATTTTGTGTTATTAAAATTCGTAAGCGTAGTTAGGTATATAATTCATACAAACGGAAATAAAAATGTTGCCAAAACACGTGTTAAATGCTTCAAGATATTAATTTCTTCGCCTTCGAGCATAATTTATTTTAATAGAAATATAGTATATACATTAGTATAACGCGAAATATGAATCCTGTAACGGAGTTAACTTTTAAAGTTACTATTAAAAGATTACTGGAATTAAGCTTTGTATTATACTTCACAAATACTTTAGAAATTTAATATCAAAAACATAACAGAAAAAGCTAAAATGAATTATAGCATACTTTACGTAATATTAGGCCTAAATGCATTTAAACAGTTAAAACGTGTATATTTTTAGATGTTTTCTCTAGTTTCGTAGTCTAAAATCAGCTTGTATTTAGTCTTACAATTAAAATGATTCAACATTAAATATAGAAACGCTTGGTGTGTTTAGGTGACAAGCAGCAAAGTTAATAGCATAGACTAGGAGTGAGCAACCTTTTTAAATGTGCGTGCCAACATCACCAAATCTATGATACAAAATTTTCTCACGCACCGACCGAAATTTTTGGGAGTGGCTACGAGAAAGTTATATTTAGTGAATTAGCCGCTAAATTGGCAACTGCTTATAAGTCAGTATAACGCAGAGATAGAAATAGGATGTTTGTTTCATTTTCTTGTTATTTATTATTAGCGAGGTTGCGGCCGAAGTTTTCATCTCTAAAACGTGAACGTCGAACGTCGAGCGCCGCTATCTTGTCGGCCGCAACCTCTCTATTATCAAAACAATTGATAGTATTTGTTTCTTTATTGAATTTTTATTTAGTATCGTTCTACTTAATAAAACTGTATTCTATTAAATTAAAATATACAACTCAACAAGAAGTTGGATATTGATTTTTTTAGGTAAGTGCTTAGTTGCGTGCCAGGAAAAAAGTCGTTGGGGTGGCAAGTTTGGCATGCATGCTAAGGGTTGACCACCCCTGGTATAGGCTGTTTCGGATGAAATGATCTGCAATGTGTAATTGGTGTATTTGCTTAGCTGCTTATCACGTACTTGTTAGATGTCATCTTTGTCGTAATGCAGGAAGTTTAATTTTTAAATATAAAATGCAGACAAACCTCGACGAACTTAATTCGTTCCTGAAAGTTGTTCGGAAACGGATTTGTTCTCAAACCGAAACAAATTTTCCCATAAAAAATGGTATAAAATGGATTAATCCGTTTCCTATCCCAAAACAAAGCTTTTATCGATAATATAATCTGTATCAATTTTATATATACATATTAAAAGCAAAATGCGTCACCACCAACCGAACCGAAACTAACATTTTTACAAAAAGTGCTATAAATAGAGACTCGACTCTGCCAGGATGAAATAAAACCAAATCAATCAAGACAGACAAGTACTTTATCCACACCGAAATATTATGTTTCAATTGCTTTGATTTAAAATTTAATTTCAAATTAATTATTTAATTAGTATTTTATTATTTTAATTAACTGACTACCTAGTATTAAACACTAATATTATAATATACAAAATATTAGCCTAATAAAAGTTTGACTGTATCTACAAATTAATTTATTAAAAATGCCTTATTAAACCTAAAAAATTTAACATTTATTGTAGCTTTTAAAATAAAATAAAATATTAGTGTATAACTTTATTTATATAAAATACAATAACCTGTAGTCGAACCTCGATTTAGCGCCCTTCTAAATATTGTCATCCTCGTAAAGCGTCAATAAATACTTGTAAATGCGTATTCCCCATATATATTAAATGCAGAACTCTCAATATCTATTGTGTACGATTTTGCAATGAAAACAACCTTGTTATTACCAAGTTACGTGACTTTCAAACTCTAAAACTTAAAATTGTTTGTCGACCTCATAACTACATATGGATAATTCAATTCTAAAGTGAACCAAGTTCACACAAACTATTTTAAAGATAATGAATTATTATTCTAATTTGTTTTAAAAAGAAATCAAAATACACTAATAATATACTATGTACTGTACACCTAATGCAGTGTATAATGCATCATGTAAAGTACAGTACATTCTTAAAACATTCTTCCATTGTTAATGGAAGATTTGACTGTACTTATTGTAAATTATTAAACTTTTTATTTTTATAATTATCATAAGTTTTTTTTAGATATAAAATACGTTTTTTTCATTTTCAGAATTTTCAATTAAAAATTTTTCCTGTTTTTTTCAGGTGTAGGATATGCTATGTTAATGGTATCATTTTTAGTGGTATTATATTACAATGTGATAATAGCCTGGTCAATATTTTATACGTTTGCTTCGTTTACAAGTCAATTAGGATGGGAATTTTGTGGAAATTCTTGGAATTCAATCGGTAAGTCACAAGACAAAAAGTAAATATTTATGAATTCGATTGAAATCAGACATATTATATTGCTTCTGTTCTGGAATTGCTACATCCTAACAAATTTCATTTTATCGTTTTTTATTTGTTTTTTGCAGATTGTTATAACGAAGATCAAAACAAACAGTGCGTAGAGCAGAATCTTACATATTGGAATAATACATGCTACGATCCTGTAGCGTATTGTGAATATATTCCTGGCTTTCAAAGTTTTAATGTGACACATTGTTTGAACGAAACTGATAATTCTTATACTACACTTAATAGAGCTACAAAGCGCATATCTTCCAGTGAAGAATATTATACGTTAGTTTGAATTACAAATATTTTGTTTCGTGTATTGCACGTTTGACACGAATACCGGTAGAACAATCATAAACATTAGATACATTCCAGTGTCTTTTTTTCTTTTGAAAATATTTGATAAATGTCGATTTATGTTCTTTCATATCTATCGATTTTTCAAAAATTAATTTTTTGACATGTTAGCTTTATAAAAAATTTTTATCAGAATTATCCATAAGGAGTGATGGTTCTGTTTTCTAGTGATAGTAAAGTCCCTTCGGTGATCTAGCCAAACAAATTGCAAAAATTATTATGTTAAAATACTCTATTTTTGGATTCTAAATATATTTATACTTTTTTAGGAATTACGTTTTAGGTACAAGTGGAACTATTGATGACTTTGGTAACCTGAAATGGCAACTTGTTCTTTGTCTGTTATTAGCATGGATTATTGTTGCGTGTTAAATCCTCAGGAAAGGTAATAATTTTGTTTATTTATTGCATATACAAAAGGAAATGTCATAAAACAGTTGGTATCCTCCCCGAAAATAACCCTCATAACAAAAGATTAAAATAGAAATACCAATAATCTTATTATTGAAAAGTTATTTATAGATTTTATATTAATTTGATTTTTACTTTAAAAATCTATTAATATGTCACATGTAAGAGACGAATATACTGTATATGATGTGCTTCAACAATAGACACTGTTTACAATAAACTCTTGTTTATGCAAATTCGTGCTTTGCGGATAGCAAATGATTAGGTTATCTCTTGGATGCATAGGAGTAATTGTGACTATTAATTAATGCTTTAATCTAATGCTATTAATGACAATTAATGAATCTGATTCTAGTCAGCCAAGCTGTAACTTCAGACATTCCGAACACGGAGAATTACTGAATGCTAGGATAAACACACTGTGATGAATGTTTTAGAGTTTCTATATTTCCAAATGAAAGTATATAATTAAATTTATTTTAAATAATATAGAACATTTTTTGAACATTACAAAACACATTTGAAACATTGTAAATCCCTAATTTTTAACATTTTGACAAAAAAAGGATTGAAATTTTACAGTTTTCCATGACCATGCCCAGTCTTTAATTGAATTACACATGCAACAGTTTGGCGCATCTTATTAATTAAAAATATATGAGTGAATTCTTGGCGTCCTTTAAGAAGACCTTTTTTTCAATGCACGATTATAAAAATTAGAACATGACTTATTTTCATTTACTTGAACTTGCAAAATGAATTTTCAAGCATCAAACAGATGGCCGAGTGGCCGAGCGGTCAAGGTGGCAGCCTACCGCTTCGACTGAAATAATTAAATCCTAAATATGCGGCCGGATGGCCGAGCGGTCAAGGTGGCAGCCTACCGCTCTGGGTGACCCGAATTCGAATCCGGACGGTCGATAAATCCCTAGAAATTTTTTGGAGGTGGTCCCTCGGATATGTCGGCCCCATCCGATCACGTAATATGGGCCTGGGTCCACTGAGTCAACAGTTGCATGTGCAAATGTTGACTAAGTGGTCCTCTTTCACACGTGTCACATTCTCACGAGGACCTTGACAAAACTTTTTACGCCACGTGACAGGGCCGTGCGGTAGATTTTCTAAGTATGATGCAAGTCTTTGAAATTCTACCCCTTAAATGTTTTTTATGCCGCCCCTCACGGTGCCGCCTGATGCGGCCGCATCTCTGAATCCAGGGCTGTGGAGTCGGAGTCGGAGTCGGAGTCGTGGAGTTTTGGTGTTTTAGTCGGAGTCGGAGTCGGATGGTAAGGAAAAGTCGGAACCGGAGACGGAGTTGGAGTCGGTAGATTTTTACGCGACTCCACAGCCCTGACTGAATCATAGCACGGCACGGCCCTGCCACGTGGTCCAAACGATTCAACTCTGTCAAACAAAAATATTGGCCAGATAAGAAAATCAATGATTTTAAACTTTTGTCATCAATAATATCAAAATAGCCGTTAAGTCAGAGTCGAATTATTACGCAAATTAGTTTTGAAATTGTACAGTACAAATAATATAAATACTTTTATATTATTTTCTACCACTATAACTTAATTCTTAATTATGAACTTCAATTTTAGTAATCTCGGTAAAAGAAATAACTTTTTGTAATTTGAATCTGTCCACGCATATTTAATTTATACTTTTTTTTATCCATCGCTATAATATTTTTAAAAAATCAACTTTTAATGCTGTATTTAACAAAAATAAGCACAAAAATTGAGTATGATGGTATATTATTTAATATTAAAAGTAACCAACCATAGAAATAGTACATTTTTTGAAGGAGCTTCAGTACGTTTTGAAATTTCATTGTGGCAACGTTGTGGTACACTGATGTGGAGAGTCGGCATGTCGTTAGGGCCCAAATATTTTGACTTTTTCGAAATTTTAGATTTTTATAGCAACGTACTCGTCGTCCCTTTTCGCATGTGACAGTTTGATTTTTGTAAGAATTTTACTTCTACCCAAGGATTTCTTACCAATGATACCAATGTAATTTTATAATTTAGATATTTTGCCATGATCTAGTCAAGTTACAGGGAGATTTTCATAAAATTTAGTTTTAGTAAGACGTCATACAGTAAGAGTAAATGGCACCTGCAAATGTATTGTTGGTTAAATTCCAGATACGTATACCGTCATGGCGGCTCATCTCTGATTCCAGCAAACAAAAGAAAGGAAACAGTGGGGACGCACGTTCTAACCTAACCTAACCTAACCTATTCTAATAATTTCGTTGGTATTAATTATGGTAGTTTATTAGAATAGGTTAGGTTAGGTTAGAAGGT
Source organism: Centruroides sculpturatus (assembly GCF_000671375.1). Taxonomy (NCBI): domain Eukaryota; kingdom Metazoa; phylum Arthropoda; class Arachnida; order Scorpiones; family Buthidae; genus Centruroides; species Centruroides sculpturatus. Next base: position 71,785 of record NW_019385667.1, on the reverse strand, counting down.
GCGTCCCCATTGTTTGCTTTCTTGTCTTTGCTGGAATCGGCGATCAGCCGCCATGAGTGTACGTATCTGGACTTTAACCAAAATAACAAAATAACATGTTTTTTTTTTTTTTC
>NW_019385667.1:68554-71653 GCF_000671375.1 Centruroides sculpturatus | reverse complement strand
TGACCTTAAGATACCCATATAAATAAAAAAGATGCGTTCGCAAAATTAAGTCAGTTAAAGTTTAACATTGTTTATGCCAGAACTATATATATATTGATAAATAATAAAAAAAAGTGTTCAAAATGGTTTATTTTGTACATATTTTAATATTTTTCATTCGAAGTATTTTATAAACATAAAAATTGGCTTATTTTTAATCAGAAAAAGTTAGGTTTAACTGCTTTCCCTATGACTTTTCCTCAAAAAAAAACTTTTCTAAATCATTTATTTTATCATTAGGTATTATTATAATAATAGACAAATGTCATCGTCTATCGAAATACAATATCTTTTTTATTTCGCTGGCAATAGCCCGACACGTGTTCCGCAGCCATCTTGTATTTTCTCGCGCGCGTGGGATTGTGGGACCTCTCGTACGACTGGACTAGTTTCAAGAACTGTCTTGAGTCGATCGAGATTGAAACGGTCGATGGAGGTTGCACCAAGGCAAACGGGGTATAAGGCTCTAGTTTAGTAGTGTTACAGAGTATAATACGTATATTTTAATATATTTTTTAAAAGAAACAAAACTACTGAAAAATATTACGTGTGTTTAACAACGGGTTCGGAAAACTTTGAAAATGTTAACAACGGGTTCGGCCGAACCTGTGCGAACCCGCTGAATATCACCACTGGGAATAAGCATGATGATCATAATTCTTCAAAGCAAAACCTTATCGTATGCTATCTAGCCTTTCTACTTTTGAGGTACTTCTATTTATAAATACATATGTAAAGTCTAAATAGTTAACTTATAATGGGATAGAGTAAACAACTGAGAGAAGGCAGACTATGATAGTGGTGGATGTGCTGATATTACAATCTATCTCGTTTTTCCTATCCTTTGTTAGCATTCCTATTCTGTCCTACTAAGCTTGACAGTAGATCCTTATCCAGTTCTAAAGAATAATTTCTCAACTCTATCCCCTGTTGAAGATGTATTGTTTGCTTTACTAAATAAACACTTATATGTTAGTTTTGACCCTACGATTCTAATTAAAATTAGAATTGTACTCTGTAGTTCTGGTTCTGAGCTGCTTTTGATGAAATGGCTGTACAACCCATTGGTATCTTATAAGAAAATTCAGTTCACAATAGTTTAACCATAGTGTCTTTCTACAGAGCTTCAGTTCAGATCCATGTTAAAATCTTTGGAATTTTTTGTTGATGATCAAGTATTTTTTTTACCTCTATTGGCCTATTGGTCTTACTGAACCTATACAGAGTAGGAAATAATAGGCACTATTAATACTTCTAAATAGAAAGATTAAAATAAAAGAAATTCTGTTTAATTAGTTGTTATAAAATATCTTTGTAGTAATAAAAAGTTAATACAGTATATGTATAAAATACCATTGTTTAAGCTAAAATTTGAATTACAGTAGAGCCTCGAAAACTTGGCACTCGATTACCCGGCACTCCGGATAACTTGGCCACACCCTGGCAGGGCAAAAATACCCTTAGATAATTAATTTTCATCATAGACAGCTTTATGCCTCATAAAGTATTTTTCTGNTCTACCACTATAATTTAATTCTTAATTATAAACTTCAATTTTAGTCATCTTGGTAAAAGAAATAATTTTTTTAATTTGAATCTGTCCACGCATATTTAACTTTTATATTATTTTCTACCACTATAACTTAATTCTTAATTATGAACTTCAATTTTAGTAATCTCGGTAAAAGAAATAACTTTTTGTAATTTGAATCTGTCCACGCATATTTAATTTATACTTTTTTTTATCCATCGCTATAATATTTTTAAAAAATCAACTTTTAATGCTGTATTTAACAAAAATAAGCACAAAAATTGAGTATGATGGTATATTATTTAATATTAAAAGTAACCAACCATAGAAATAGTACATTTTTTGAAGGAGCTTCAGTACGTTTTGAAATTTCATTGTGGCAACGTTGTGGTACACTGATGTGGAGAGTCGGCATGTCGTTAGGGCCCAAATATTTTGACTTTTTCGAAATTTTAGATTTTTATAGCAACGTACTCGTCGTCATTTTCGCATGTGACAGTTTGATTTTTGTAAGAATTTTACTTCTACCCAAGGATTTCTTACCAATGATACCAATGTAATTTTATAATTTAGATATTTTGCCATGATCTAGTCAAGTTACAGGGAGATTTTCATAAAATTTAGTTTTAGTAAGACGTCATACAGTAAGAGTAAATGGCACCTGCAAATGTATTGTTGGTTAAATTCCAGATACGTATACCGTCATGGCGGCTCATCTCTGATTCCAGCAAACAAAAGAAAGGAAACAGTGGGGACGCACGTTCTAACCTAACCTAACCTAACCTATTCTAATAATTTCGTTGGTATTAATTATGGTAGTTTATTAGAATAGGTTAGGTTAGGTTAGAACGGGCGTCCCCACTGTTTCCTTTCTTTTGTTTGCTGGAATCAGAGATGAGCCGCCATGACGGAATACGTATCTGGAATTTATCCGCGCTAATTTTCATTGATTTATCCATCACTATAATATTTTTAAAAAATCAACAAAAAACCTTAGCAATATACTTAGCAAATATTTAACAAAATACTTAGCAAAAGTGTGCTGATACCTTGCGTCGACTAATTAATCAATCAAAAATTAGGCTATTCGTCCCTTCTTAGTCCATTTATTGATCATGAGTCTGCAATGGAGTTAATCGGTATGAATGAGATGTCGCAACCATTGGGAATAAGCAGTGGTGATATTCGAAATATATAACAAAGGGTTCGCTAACAGAAAATTTTTCCTTAACAATTTTTTTTCGCTTAAATGGTGCATTAGCAACATTAGTGCAAAAATTGACCTTAAGATACCCATATAAATAAAAAAGATGCGTTCGCAAAATTAAGTCAGTTAAAGTTTAACATTGTTTATGCCAGAACTATATATATATTGATAAATAATAAAAAAAGTGTTCAAAATGGTTTATTTTGTACATATTTTAATATTTTTCATTCGAAGTATTTTATAAACATAAAAATTGGCTTATTTTTAATCAGAAAAAGTCAGGTTTAACTGCTTTCCCTATGACTTTTCCTCAAAAAAAAAA
>NW_019385667.1:0-67272 GCF_000671375.1 Centruroides sculpturatus | reverse complement strand
CTCATAAAGTATTTTTCTGAGGTCTGTCTTATCAGGTAAATTACTGTACACAGTGTATTCATTAATTTTCATTTTCATGTAGTAAAGGCTCTATGCCTTCATAAAAGACGTACTTTTCCTTTGTTTAAGGGTATTTGGGCAGTTTATTCTCTGTTGTATTCTCAAGCAAACAATACATACAAGTACAGTACAATATTTTCTGAGGAAACACGCATACTTATCCTTTTTTTAACGCCATTCCCAATAACCTGGCATTTTCACAAACTCGGCCACCCTTCGGTCCACATTAGGCCGAGTTTTCGAGGCTCTACTGTATTATGAAAATAATAACAGGTAGCTTTCATTACTGATACCCAGTATATAAAATGAATAACTGTATATTACTGCCTTGTAAAAATTGTTCCATGAAATGCATATTGTCACATTATCCAAGTAATAATAGCTTATGCTGCCATCTGTAGAAATTGATTTCAATTTCTAGTTGGATTAGAATTTTTCCTTATTGTTTTAATTCAAATTGTGACCATACACATTAATGAAAACTATCAAATTAATCTTTGACAGTTTTTATTAGGTTTTAGGACAAGAATGATGAACTTACAGCATTCATTTGCCCAAAATGGCACATCAGAATAGTTTGCTTGGCACACTACATATAGAATTTGATTTATTTTTACTGTATAAAATTCAGTTTATTTTAATTTTAGTGTTTTATTACAGTTTTATATTCATTTCAATATATCATCATTATTTTCTCAGTTAGCTTTTTTTAAATTTAATCTTATTTAAATATATTCATTTCATTTCTTTAAAAATTGTTATTGGAACTCTAAAGTTTCAGCATGCATAAGTTTTTTTAAAGTTAAATATGTTTATTCTGAAGACTTAAAAAAGCATTTCCATCCTGGCTTATAGTTTAACTAATATTCTAGCTACATTAATATCAATATCAAGACTTGCATAATGTATTACAAATTATTGAATATTCTTCCTGTCACTACATCTGAATTAAATTTTAAAACCAAATTACATATATGATGTAAAACACTGCCATTTTCAATAAAATAACTTCCTTGTTTTATTTCTTAATTAGAAAATTAATTGAATACCAAATATTTTTTATGTTGGTTATTAAGGATAAAATTTGAAATTGTTTTGTATGTATATATTATATATATGTTATGGACAAAGTGATTAATATGGGCATTATGAATAATGACCAACAAAATTGGGCATTTTAACAAATTTCAATAAGTTATCAAATTGACCGGTCATTATGAATACTGCTATCATCTTGTCGGGCAAAGTCATAATGACTAAATTGCCAAACAATCGCCTAAATATCGGGCTATTATATGGCTAATTAAATGATTAGAATAAAGTAATTTGTCATTAGAGGTAGGCATTAGGCACCATATAATAGCCTGATATTTAGGCGATCGTTTGGCAATTTAGTATATGTACTACATCGGGCTATGAGTTGATGATATTTAGTATATGTACTATTCAGGCTTTGAGGAGTTGTTAGTCATAATGACTGGTCAACTTGATAAATTAATCAATATTTATCACACTGCATGCCCTTTTTGGTCATTATTCATAATGTCCGATTAATCACTTGGTCCATAACATACATACATATAATCACTTTTTAAAGTAAATTTGTAAAGAACAATTTTTAGCAAAGAATGTTACATAAATAATTTATATTTCACCTCAAAAACCTGATTTATAGTTAAAGCCAAACAAACTGCCAAATTATCAGGCTATAACATGGCTATGTATTTAATTAAATACTAATTATATAGTCCTGTTATAACCTGATAATTCATCAATTCATTTGGCTCTATGTTATATTTTTAACTTTACAGAGTATGTACTGTACTCCCAATGCAGTTATGTAATTATTTTCATATATTTGTTATTTATTTATATATTACATTTTCTTTTTTAAATAGGTTGTATACTTCACAGCATTATTTCCTTATGTTGTTCTTCTCATCCTATTGATCCGTGGTGCCTTATTACCAGGTGCTTCTGACGGTGTTTATTTCTACATAGTTCCTAAATGGGAAAAATTAAAAGAAACACAGGTATGCTTATAAATATTTGTATTGCAGTTTAAAAAAGTTTATATGAAACTTACTTTGTTTTAGGTATGGGTAGATGCAGCTACACAGATTTTCTATTCTTTAGGACCAGGATTTGGTGGACTTTTAACACTTGCAAGTTATAATCCTTTCAAAAATAATTGCTATAGGTAACATATACTCATTGTATAGAATCTTGACAATCTCAGTTTTTAAAAATTTTTGTGGTGATTCTAATATAAGTAATTAGTGGTGGATCCAGAAGTATTCAAAGGGAGCTAACTCAAAACTTAAAAATATTAGATTAATTAATAAGTATGTTTTATTAACTTGTACACAATTGATGTATTAAGGGTAGTCTGATAAACCATATTTGCCATCATAAATGTTTTTAAAAACATCATTCTGAAGTTTGGTCAAATAAATTTTAATTTTTCTTGTGTCAATGGGGAGGACTTACACTGCTTTAGCCCTCTCCTTGTATTCATCACTGCTAGTAACCAGTATTAAGTTACTAATTTTAATTATTTATTTAACTGAATTTTAGGGATGCTATTGTGATAGCTGTATCTAACTGTGGAACCAGTGTATTTGCTGGGTTTGCCATATTCTCCATACTGGGTTTTATGGCTTATACATTGAATGTACCTGTAGCTGAAGTTGTGAAATCAGGTACCAAATTAATTTATGTTATCTTTAAATAGATTTAATATTATTGTGAAATTTATAATTTATTTATGTAATTTAGGAGAAGGTCTAGCATTTATTGCCTATCCAGAAGTTGTCACAAAATTACCTGTATCACCTCTTTGGTCATTTTTATTTTTTTTTATGTTGATTACACTTGGGCTTGACAGTCAAGTAAGTGCCAAATTATTAACTTTAAAAGAATAATGTATAGTTACTTTTAAATTAATTAATGTTTATAAACTGTAAACTATAATTAATATATTTATTAATNTTTCATGTAGTAAAGGCTCTATGCCTTCATAAAAGACGTACTTTTCCTTTGTTTAAGGGTATTTGGGCAGTTTATTCTCTGTTGTATTCTCAAGCAAACAATACATACAAGTACAGTACAATATTTTCTGAGGAAACACGCATACTTATCCTTTTTTTAACGCCATTCCCAATAACCTGGCATTTTCACAAACTCGGCCACCCTTCGGTCCACATTAGGCCGAGTTTTCGAGGCTCTACTGTATTATGAAAATAATAACAGGTAGCTTTCATTACTGATACCCAGTATATAAAATGAATAACTGTATATTACTGCCTTGTAAAAATTGTTCCATGAAATGCATATTGTCACATTATCCAAGTAATAATAGCTTATGCTGCCATCTGTAGAAATTGATTTCAATTTCTAGTTGGATTAGAATTTTTCCTTATTGTTTTAATTCAAATTGTGACCATACACATTAATGAAAACTATCAAATTAATCTTTGACAGTTTTTATTAGGTTTTAGGACAAGAATGATGAACTTACAGCATTCATTTGCCCAAAATGGCACATCAGAATAGTTTGCTTGGCACACTACATATAGAATTTGATTTATTTTTACTGTATAAAATTCAGTTTATTTTAATTTTAGTGTTTTATTACAGTTTTATATTCATTTCAATATATCATCATTATTTTCTCAGTTAGCTTTTTTTTAATTTAATCTTATTTAAATATATTCATTTCATTTCTTTAAAAATTGTTATTGGAACTCTAAAGTTTCAGCATGCATAAGTTTTTTTAAAGTTAAATATGTTTATTCTGAAGACTTAAAAAAGCATTTCCATCCTGGCTTATAGTTTAACTAATATTCTAGCTACATTAATATCAATATCAAGACTTGCATAATGTATTACAAATTATTGAATATTCTTCCTGTCACTACATCTGAATTAAATTTTAAAACCAAATTACATATATGATGTAAAACACTGCCATTTTCAATAAAATAACTTCCTTGTTTTATTTCTTAATTAGAAAATTAATTGAATACCAAATATTTTTTATGTTGGTTATTAAGGATAAAATTTGAAATTGTTTTGTATGTATATATTATATATATGTTATGGACAAAGTGATTAATATGGGCATTATGAATAATGACCAACAAAATTGGGCATTTTAACAAATTTCAATAAGTTATCAAATTGACCGGTCATTATGAATACTGCTATCATCTTGTCGGGCAAAGTCATAATGACTAAATTGCCAAACAATCGCCTAAATATCGGGCTATTATATGGCTAATTAAATGATTAGAATAAAGTAATTTGTCATTAGAGGTAGGCATTAGGCACCATATAATAGCCTGATATTTAGGCGATCGTTTGGCAATTTAGTATATGTACTACATCGGGCTATGAGTTGATGATATTTAGTATATGTACTATTCAGGCTTTGAGGAGTTGTTAGTCATAATGACTGGTCAACTTGATAAATTAATCAATATTTATCACACTGCATGCCCTTTTTGGTCATTATTCATAATGTCCGATTAATCACTTGGTCCATAACATACATACATATAATCACTTTTTAAAGTAAATTTGTAAAGAACAATTTTTAGCAAAGAATGTTACATAAATAATTTATATTTCACCTCAAAAACCTGATTTATAGTTAAAGCCAAACAAACTGCCAAATTATCAGGCTATAACATGGCTATGTATTTAATTAAATACTAATTATATAGTCCTGTTATAACCTGATAATTCATCAATTCATTTGGCTCTATGTTATATTTTTAACTTTACAGAGTATGTACTGTACTCCCAATGCAGTTATGTAATTATTTTCATATATTTGTTATTTATTTAAAGTTTTATATTATTGATAATATCAATATCTTAACATGTTGATTATTTTAATTATAGCAGTGTGATTATATTACTAACTATTGTTTGGTATAAAAAGATATAGTCAAACCTCTGTTTTCAAATGACTCCCTTTTTGAACAGATCTGTTCACGAACAAAATTGTGAACTCATATTTGCTGTGGTTAACAAATGATAACTTGGTTCCCAAACAAGCTACAGATTAGAGAAAGACAGACAATCAACTCCCTACACACCCTATGTTAAAGAAAGTTGACAGCTTGACCAATCAACAACATGAATACTGATTCAGAAATTAGTGGTGCCAAGATCACCTCATGTCATTAGACATCACAACATGAATTATCAATGATGTTACTATTTAAATTAATTTCAACATGCATGCAGAAGAGATACAACTTCCATTTTTGGTACAGGTTGTAGTTGAATTTAAATCAAATTAATTAATAAAAACTGCATTAATTGACATTCACATAATATAATTGGCATCCAAGAATTCATGTTTAAAGGTGTTTAAGTCAAATTAAATAACAAAAATTTACTAATATATTGATAATATAATATATATTATAATATTAAATTGAATTTGTAGGCATTTTTATGCATGAAATACAGATAAAAAGGTAAAAAAAAAGGTTTTATTTTGGTCAGAAACAGATTAATCCATTTTATTTTGCTTCCTATGGAAAAATTTGTTTTGGTTTTTAATGTAATTCATTCCCAAAAGTTGGTCAAAAACCGAGTTTGACTCTAGTTCATGTATAGCCTACTTACATGAATTATATCATATACATACTTGACAAATAACTTTTACTCTCTCAGCTGTTGTACATAACAGAGCGAAAGTATGGTTATCATAAAAAAAATGACCCCCCAAGATTAATTTTTCTGGACCTTGAAACATTGAGAAATTCAAAAAATTTTGGGGAATTTTTTTCAAAATGTATGGATGTTAGTGTGTGTGGCATGATTTTGTTCACTCTCTTTGAAGCTTAATAACTGTGTGCTTTTTATAAAAAATTTCTGAAATTTTGCAAGGCAGTTTGATTATCAGGGGGATTAATTCTATTAAATTTTTGGTGATTAAATGTTGAGAGAGTGGGGAGATAAAAGGGATCATAAAAGAGGTCATATCTCAGTAGGGTGGACTTAATGACGATTTTACTCGTTATTAGCATTTACAATTTTTTATAAACCCATTCTTACCCTCAAAATTAAGTTTTTTGCTGTTTTATAATAATTAAAAGTATAAAAAGTTTTTGGTGAAATATTGTAACAGATGGGGCACCACCAAATGTTGCTGGAAAAGTTAAGCAACTCATTGCTGGTTATGATTATTGTATTACATTAATGTATCACAATGCCAGATGAAAAATGTAAAAATCCAGAGAAAATAAATAAATATCTATGATAATAGATGAAAAATTTTTCATTTTTCCTACTAGAAACTAACAAATATTTTTTAACATCAAGTATTATACATTAAATATAAATATTAAAATTAATATGCATTTAAAAAATCAAATTTGAATCAGTTTTTTAGAGTATTTTATCCAACAAACAGTATCAAATATCTCATTTATCTGCATTTATTTATACATTATTGTTTATATTTTGCTTTAATAGTTACTTAATTCATTGTTTCTTAACAGGGGGGCCACGATCCCGGGGGGTCCATAAGTTTCCCAGGGGCCGCCAAATTATGCAAAATTCTAAGAAACTACTAATGCTTGGAATTTTAAAAATAATTAAGAAAAATAGTAGGCTTTGAAAATTTAAATGTTTATGCAAAATCCTTACGACAAGTTGTGGGTGTTTTAGTTTAGTTTTAGCATCGACTTTGGATCGAATAATAGTGCAATTCTTTCTTATATTGTGTGTTTAATTATTTATAATTAACCCGTAAAAAATGAGCAAAAAACAGAAAGGAACATTAAAAAATTTTAATGTAAGTAATCGTGGACCAGGATCTTCAAAAAGAAAATATAGTGAAGAAAATCATTCATTGTATCATCATCGGAACTTTCACTAATATGTGAAAGTTCCAATGATGATACAGTGAAAAATGCAACGGAAAAAACCACAAGTCCTAAAACTGAAGATATAAAATTAAGTAACATTAAAATTAGAAAATACGATCGTGATTATATCAAATATGGGTTCGTAAACATAGAAGTTTAAGGAATTACAAAACCACAATGCGTCATATGTGGTGTAGTTTTCTCCAATGAAGCAATGAAACTAAATAAATTGTTTAAGCATTTAAATTTTAAGCACTAACAATATAAAAACAAAATGTAGGATATTTTTTACAAGAAAAAAAGATGAATTAAAAAATCAAAAGACCCTCATAAATGTGACAACTACTAAAAATAAAGAATTATTAAGAGCTTCATTTATTGCAGCTCTTCACGTTGTTAAAGCAAAATAACCATTTGTAATAGCCGAAGAATTATTAAAACCTGCCATGTTTAATATTTGTAAGGGCTCTCAACTATGGTGGATATAAAAACAAAAAAAAACACAATCGATTGCGATTAAATACCTGCATGCCGATAGCATTACAAATACAAACAATTGAACCAAGAATTAACAAATTAGTTGAGGATATTCAGCAGCAGAAATCTCATTAAATTATTTTCGAATTTTTTTTTGTTTTTTCTATGTTTGTTAAATTTACGCTTTCTTTGCGTAGAAATTAAGCATTCTCAATGAAGAAGAAAACCTTAAAAATTCGAAAGTTTTAAAAGGTTTTTAAGATTAAATTAGCGCTTTAAGTTCGCTTCGTTTCCATAGGAATCAAGCATTCTCAACGGAAGAAAAAAAACCTTAAAAATTCGAAATTTTTTAAGGTTTTTAGGATAAATNAAATTTTTGCATAAAATTAAATGGATACTTTGATTTTTTTTTTTTGGCCTAAAGTATGTTATTTGTTTTTTTACCACTTTTTTCTTTTGGTATGGCCTTGGAGTTTTGTTGTGAATTATATTTGGCCCATATAAAAAAAAGTTAATTAAAGAACTCTGGTGCAAGAGATAAATTGTTTTAAAAAAATAATATTTAGTTAAAAGGATTTTCTGATAAAACAAAAAATTAAAGACATATATATTAATTGACATCTAATTAATATTTAAACTTGAAAAATATTTTTATTTTTTGCAATATTAACATAGGTTAACTTTTATATTGATGTTAGAATTAAACTTTAAATTATTATTTTAAATATAAATATTTATCTTTACAGTTTACTATGTGTGAAACATTGATTACTGCTTTACATGATGAATGGAAGTCTCTCAGACAGAAAAAACATGTAGTTGTCATTGTGTTGTGTTTGATATGTTTTTTGCTTGGATTACCAATGTGTGCTGAGGTTATTAATTTATTAATTAAATTTCTAAATCTAGTTATTTTCATTCTTTCATTCTTACATTATTTTTAAAAATTATAATTTTTTTATCTTTTAGGGAGGCATTTATATATTCCAGCTAATAGATTCTTATTCAGCATCATGGTCTTTGTTAATAATTTCATTAATTGAATGTCTTTCAATTTCTTGGCTTTATGGTAAGTGTTAATAATCTTTAATTATTTTTTTCTTGATATATTTATATTTTCTGTTTGTTGCTCTTTTCTATTTGCAGTATAGGTCAAAATAAATTCATTACATATTTAATTTGTTAATTCTCAAATGCACAATTTTAGTTTTTCGGGCGTGTAATTATTTGATCTTTTATTTTAATTGAACTGAATTGAATTTTATTGATTTAGGGTTATTCCCTCTACTTTGCAGTATAAAAGAAAAAAAAATGTTTACAAATATGAGGAAAAACTCCATTACAATTGGAAAAAAATTTTACAAATCTTTTAATTGGCAGTACAACCATTAAATATTTTTGTAACAGGTTTAATCTATTTATATTTTAGTCACAGTTGAGATAATTAAATACTAATTTAACAAATTTCATATACAGTTGATTTCACTTAATTGGGACACATTGGGACTAATTCATTTTGGCCCAATTAAGCGGCAGCCCCAATTAAATGAACTAATAATAAATTCTAAAATAAAATATGTAATATATAGGTAAATAAGTAAGTAAAAATAGTAATTAGGTATCTATTTTAATGCTTTATTAAACCAAAATACAGAAAATATTTGTACTATAAATTTGCCAGACTCAGGACAATAGATAACTGATTTGCATCATGCTAGAGTTGCCAAATACAGTATTAGTAGTGATGTACACAAGGGTTGATCAAACGATTTTTCCTTTCTCCCTTTTTAGTTAGAGCATGATCTAACTAAAAAGGGAGAAAGGAAAGGGTTCATCCAAAAGTCACCTTACGGTCTTCCTTTGAGCAGTTTCCTTTACTTGGAGATGGGCCACTTGTCATGAGCATCCATAGAATCAACCAGCTTCAGATGCTGGTTTCAATGATTGGATGGCTGCTGTTTGAATCTAGACATAATTATGCACACAATACCTTCTAAGGAAACTCTAGCTGTCTTCCAACTCAGTTGAGAGACCTTGAAAAATTGTCTGGGGATCTTTGTCCCTTTGCTTTTAAAGGGATTGTTTGGTCCAATCCAGAGCAGAATCAGTAGCTTGCATTCAGATCCATCTCAGACAGGATTCCTGTGTGATATGTCCTGCTAAGGTGACCCCCTCTAAAAAAACTGAACTTTCTGAGTGAAAGACAAAATCACTTTGTCTCTGTCAATCATACAACATTAGTGTATGTGATGTCTACATATTTTCATACCCTAAAATCAGTGGCGTAGCATAGTGGGGGTGGCTCGCCCCGGGCGGCACTTTTTAGGGGGTGGCAAAATTTCACGATTAATAATAATAATAATATCTTGTAAAAATTTGAACCATTTCATTTCATATTTTTGTTGCACCTACGATTCGGACCAATTAAAATGAGCACGGAATTTTTCATTACTTATTCTGTGATGAAACTGTATTTTAGTCTTTTAAATTGAGATACCTAAATAAGGGGCTGGCGAAATTTTCCACCGCCCTGGGCGGCTGACACTCATGCTATGCCACTGCCTAAAATATATCAAAACTTGCTAAATTCCTTTTCTGCAACTGTCCCAATTAAGCAATTATGTATTAATTTATTAGTTTGATTTCCATTCTTTGGGATTTGGTCCAATAAAAAGGCTGCTCCGATTAACTGGTGGCTCAATTAAACAGAATCAACTGTATTTATATATGGATTACTTAGATGATAATGAATAATAATTCTTCTCTTGAGTTTCACCAAATAGTTTTTTTCTCTAGTCTTGTAACACTATGCAGTATAAAAAAAGGTAGGCAATAGAATTTTGAGGGTCTCCATAGAATATACACAAATTTGGATATAAAAGAATAATATGATTTTTGTATTTAGGGGGATATTTACTCAGTCTGATTTGTAGTAATAAGGATGTAACCTCTTAGTAAAGACTGTAATCAAGTACATAATTATTGTTTACTAAACATTCCAAATACTAATGGTGAAATACTGTATTGATTTATTTACTTTTTCTTGATCCAACTGACAACATCTAAGCAATCACTATAGTTTAATATGAGACCAATAATCTTGATAAGTCTTACTATTCTCAAAAATTAAACCAGGATAAAACCTGGTTTTGTAAAAACATCTGGTAGTGAACTAATCCAAGGAGTAATTCTAGTATGAAAGCATAATTCTGAATAGAATTTTTATAGAAGCTGGTATATCAACAATTGAATATTTTAAAAAAATGCTAAAAAGAGAATTTTGCTTAGCATTAAAAATACAAGTCTTCAATGGAAATTTACCAAATTCTAATGTAATTACAAAGTTAAGACAGAATGATCTAACATATTCCTAAAAATTGTAGCTGGATCATTTTAATTTTATCTAGGTATGTCAGTTACCAAACAGGTACAGCATATAAACAAACACCTAAACATTTGAACTAAATAATTCATATGCTAATTTATTGAACTAAATTTTATATTGGTGCATAGGAAAATCAAACCTTTATTTACTTGAATAGTTTGTAAGATAATTTATTCATAAGGTAAATAAAAAGTATGTACAATGAGAATTAAAGCTTATATCTAAATATTTAAATTTATTAATTATCTTAATGCTTTTTTTTTTCTTTTGTTTTCTTACATAAAATGTAAAATTACGAAAAAATTATATTTTTCTTTCCCTTCTGACTTTTGGATAATATAAAACTTCAATTTTTAAAAAAACAAGCCAATAATGACTATAAAATTTTTAAAAAAAGAGTTTAAAAAGGTATAAAAAAGAAAATAATCTGCAGAGAAAAAAAAAACTTTTAAATTGGTCTGTAATTACAAGGATTTGATTGATCACTTCTCCTACAAATCATTGAATAAACTACAAAATTTGATGCTTTAGGAATTATTTCTGATAAAAATATAATATTGTACCACTTTAAAATTAAAAGTTTGATATTGTCTATTCCAATTCCTGTAAGATAAAAGGCTTATCAAATGAACTATTTGTGGAAGACTATTCAAGATATCACTTACATTTAAAGATTCAAAAATGACAAACCAGTCTTCTGAAGAAACAGATTGTCACAAACTGGTGATACTATTTTTTATATTTATTCCCCTAGACCAGGGGTCGGCAACCTTTTGAGTCGGAAGAGCCAAAATTACAATTTACAAAATTTCAAAGTTTTTAAAGAGCCACAAAATTTTTTCTTGCCAACAATAAATAGTACTCGCATAAATAAAGTTTTTTGATAAAAAAACTAATCTATTTATTCATAAGAAAAAATATCTATTTATTCATATATAAGTAGTGTTTTTCACAGCAAATTAGATAATAGAAACATCCGACGACGGCGTCATTCGAGAGCTTCCGACGGACTGACGACAGTGACGACGCGTGTCACGGGGGAGGGGTGCGGTGAAAAGCGAGTACAAGTGGCTGAGAGATAGAATCAGTGCCTAATCCTCGTTAATCGATTTAGAACGATTTTTAAATGTTTTTTTGTTTTTGATAAAATAAATAATATTTGCGTATGGAACTAAAGAGCCGCAGGTTGCCGACCCCTGCCCTAGACTAAAAGCAAAGGAGTATTCGTGATGTCCATTAACAGCTTAATAAATTTTTATAATAATAATTTTGTTCGGATTTACACACATTTTTGTGCATACATTTATTTTTTAAATAATTCTTCAAAGAAGTGGGATCTTTTGTCAACCTTCATTCTTGTAGAAAAGTTTTAACTTTTATTTACATCCTTCCATTTATCATCAAATCAGGAAAATTTTTATTGCATTTAACATGCCTAGAAATAAAATTATGAATATAGTTTGAAATGTAAGGTCTTAGCAGTTTTTAAAAATATACTGACATTTCTGATTAAAAACACTCAATCTCAAGCAAAGTATATCCCAGGATTGGTATTTTGAGTTCCTCAACCCAATTCTCTCTGAATAAATAACAAGATTTAATTTTATTTGCAAAAGTGTTTGCAGTCTCAGCTTTCCACTTCAAGGACAAGAACCTCCCTTGACCAATTCAAGCATTTTTAATTATACTACAGTCTTTCTAATCAAATCAAAGTTACTTTCTACATGAAATGATCTGAAAAAAATCTTTAGTTCTTTTGAAACTTACATAATACAGTAGTCTACAAGAGCCATTGATAGGATATTAAATTGATAACAGTTTTACCTATTTTAGAGATGTACGTAAAACTTGCAGGGAAATTAGTTGAAAAAGCTATTTAATATAAAAAGCCAGTTTGTCACAAGAGAAATTGCCAAGAATCACTCTGTGAGAATTCATCTGTTTATAATTAGATATTCATTGATATCTGGTTGATAAATTATTTCCATAATAGTTATAATTTTGAAAATCTCCATTCTTATAATAAAATTACCCATTCACATAAAATTTTCTTAATTTTATGATACAAATAGGCAATATAATCCAAAAATTTCTTAAGAGATGTTATAATCTGTGTAAGGAAGAAAATATGGTAATATCAGTGATCATGTTTTCAGTTAGCACAATTATATTATTATTCTTTAAACAATAAAACAGGTTTACCAAAAACTTATGAAGCAATAACAACAGACTTTTAGGCCATCTGACTTCCTTAGTTTGTTCTGCAGATATCATAATTTGATAATATTTAGGATCTCTCTCTTTCAGATTCTTTTTAGCTAAAATAAAAATTTTTCATATTTTCACTAAACTTATTATTGTATATTTCTGCAGAATAGAACGATGATAATGATATAATCTTTATGAATTACCTTAAACATTAGCTTGAATATACTGATGAAAAATTGCTTTGTATTTTTTCCCCAAAAGTAGGTAGGTCTGTTTTTCTAAAAAAGAGCACATTTCAATTAATTTGTCATTTGTATAATCCACTGTAAATATTTTATTTTCATCAATAAAATAATTGCCTTGCATATTAATTTTCTTACCCTCTGCTTTCAATTTTTACAAAAATAGGTATAAGTTTATGCTTTCTACAGCAAGATCTGTAACAGAGATCTGAAAAATTTAATTTCTATTATTTTTTTGCCCAAGTTAATTTAATAGTCTGATGAAGAGAAAGGAAAATACAACATCAAGATTTTGTTATTCAGACAGTCTATTTAAAATTCCAATGGCTTTTAATTCAGATTGGATAACTTTATTAAAGATTGAACATCTGATTAAAAAATTTTTTATTGTGTATTTAATATCAGTAAAACGCTCTCATTAACCTATGTAGTGATTTCAATTAATATTCCTCATCTTGATTTGTTTTAGGCTCAAAGTAATGAAGATTGTAAGACTTCAACTTAATTTCTGTGATTGAAATATATTACTAGCTTGTTCCAGTACTGCATCCAAATCTAAGTCAAAATCAACCACTTTAGCAGATATTTTCTCATTAAATTTACAAGGACTGCATCTCTCCTTTTTTTTTTGCATGTTCTGTTGTTCCAAGTCTGTTCTTGAGGGGGCTTGTTGTAATAGCACATGATTTTATTCAATTCCTGCACTTGTGAGTAAAATTTGAATCAGCAATAATGAAAACATATTTTTCAATGGAATATATAAAACAGAAAAGAAATATTGTATTGTATGCCAAATACTGCAACACAGAGGTTCCATTTAGGTGATGCAAAAAAAATATACCAAATGGTTGTTGGAAAAGCCAAGAGCCTCCCCTCTTTGCTTTAGTGGCTTTTATGATTTTCCTTTGATCTTTTATTTTATATTAAAGAATATACATAATGCTACTTTTTACTTAAAATCCAACATTATGTTTATAATTGCCATTAACTATAGAGCAAATGAAAATTATAATATTGTGAGAACCAAGGGGTCGAGCGGTAAGCTTGGGCTCTTCTTACCAGCTTCATGTCGGGGGATGGCTTATGTAAACGGGTGGGTGGGTTAGCAAGGTCATTAACATAAGTATAACATATTTAATAAGCACAAAATGTTTACAAAAAGAACACAGAAGCGTGAGGTACGATACAGACTCCCAGATTATCCCTTAGTATCGCGACATTTAACAACCTGACAACAATGGTAAACATCAATCATCAACATGGTTACCAGTATTCTGTCTTTCCATTAAATTAGTCTAAGATTTAGCGAAGTTGACATTAGTCTAACTTATAAACTAAAGAGAGAGATTTTATCTAGTCTAAGTNATTATTATTATTCGTTTTCATCGGGAAAACATTTCAAAGTGTCGTTTCAATTCTATTTATTTATTGGAGTGCTTATGGATACACGATATTTTTTGTTTTTCCGTCTGGTGTGTACACGAATAAATCAGAAAGAAAACCTTCTGATTTATTCGTGACGCATGAGCTGGCCACATACAGTTGTACTGTACATGAGAGAAGCACGGATTCTTTAAATTTAGTTCACATACTCGCAGAGATTGGTAGAAGTGCGATATTCCCTATTTTTATATATTTTTTTAATCCTTTATAATTTTGATTATTTAATTGCTCCTTCCTCTCTTCCTTGGCATGTTGTGAAATTTCTGATAGTTGGATNATACAGACTCCCAGATTATCCCTTAGTATCGCGACATTTAACAACCTGACAACAATGGTAAACATCAATCATCAACATGGTTACCAGTATTCTGTCTTTCCATTAAATTAGTCTAAGATTTAGCGAAGTTGACATTAGTCTAACTTATAAACTAAAGAGAGAGATTTTATCTAGTCTAAGTAAGTACCTCTTAGTCTGTGGCGATCAAGTCCCGAGCGGTCTGTTGACAAGGGTAGACAAGGAGAGGTCCGAATAGAGTTCTAGCCTGGAGGCTTCCTTATGACGATTGCACCAAGGTGCAGGTGCAACTCCTTTTTATACTTGTCCGGGGGGAAACTTGGGGGGAAGTTCTGATGCAATCCTGTTTAAATTTGATTTGCGTCCAGGTGTTGTTTATGTTAATTGTCAGAAATTGAATGTTTCAACAAATTTATTACCTTTTCTATTCGGTACTGTTACTCACTTTACCTCATCAAACTGATAACATGTGTCAAACATACTAAATTAATTGCCGGTAGTGACTAAGGTCAGGATTTGTATTGCAACCTTCGTAATAATTATTAACTGGTCATCTGATCAGTTTTTATTGTTTACAAAATTGAACAAAATAGGATGTGTGTGGATTTTTCCACTTCGTCATCCTATTCCCGTATGACCTTTGGTTTGCCCCTTTTCCTCCGGTGAGTATTAGAATCGGATTGGAATATTACTTTAATTAATTAAGGGATTAACTTAATTGTCCCCCTCTTCAGATTCTCACAATATAATAATAACACACAACAACTTAATACATTTGTATTACCAATGATCTGCTATATTTTTATCAGACCATATTAAGGCTAATTAATAATCAATTTTGTTAGAGATAGATTGTTAGAGACAAGAGAAGTTAAAGGTTACTTAATCACCTACCTCTAACCAAATTGCAAATTGATTATTAATTATTACCCAATAAAAATTCAGCAACATGTTTAATTAAAAATTTTAAGTACCTTCATTAATAAAAACTCGGGCGAAGAACTAAAGGGGATAAATTATACCCCTTTAGTTCTTCGCCTGAGTTAACTCGGGCAGGTTACATAACGTTATAGAAAACTCGGTCCTTTCGGCCCCCCAAATTTTTTTTTGGATTTTTGGAATGTTTTTTAAGTCTCCAAAATTTTTACCCGCGCGAAAAAATTTTATCGCGATTTTAATTTACCTTTAATGACGCACGATTAACGCTTAATTGTTTTTTTAATGGGATTTTGATATCAAATTTCATTCATTGTTCTAAAGTTGTTGTGCACGGATTTTACTTCGGTAAAGTTATTTAAAGCTACTTTCTGATATCAAAAACAACCTCCAATAGTTTAATTTTTTTAATTAATAGATTTTANAACTATTTTTGCACCAACATTATAAATAAATGAATAGTTGATAGTTTTACATGCTTCTTTTAGAAAAATGTCCTTTTTTTTCTATTGTTCTATCATTAATTAGCCATGAAATTTTTAAAGCACATTGAATTATACAGTTGTCATTCAAAAGTTATCTTTAAAAATTATGTTCTTAAAATTAACATATTATTATTTTAAATGATTAAATTTAACTTCATTCTAAATGCATATGTAGAGTTAAGATAAAGTTTCAGACTTTATTTTTGATTTTTGGTTCTAAGTGTTGGTTTATGGAATATTATCTTTTTTAACCTTGACCAAACTTTTTTAACCTTGAGCAATTGACCAAATTATTTTATCTATGTTAAGTTTAAAATAGATTACACAAAATATGAATAACTTGTATTTTTAATAATGTGATTCAATAAAAAATAACATAACAGTAATCTTCATATCTCTACATCAAGGAATGCCAAATGAATAACAGATAACATTATCTTTTATTCATTTGGCATTCGATAAATTGCTATCATTCTAATTTTGATATTAATATTAACATTATCATGATAAGTTATTACTAATAATTATTATTATTATTATTATTTTAAATCAATTGCATCATCATCATTCTTATATCAATATGAAAGTTCATAACTGATTTCATTTCAAAGCTAACATTTTTGATTGCGACCAAATGGCCATCATTAGGCTTCTAACAGAAAACACCAAATAAAGTTCTAAATCTGTTTTGGAACTTTGGTGTTTGAAACCTGATAATGACTGTTCAATCAAATTAATATGGTATGAATCTTAAAGAATGTATTTAATATTGAAAAATCAGGTTGTGTTTTGATATCTTATAAATTACTATTTCACTGTATATATGTATCATATCATTGATAAAAGCAAGCACTTCACTGATTTTAAAATATGATACATTTGAGAAAACCTTATTGTATGTAATTGTATGCTTTTCCTCTTGACCAAAACTTATTGAAACCAATTTTATTTTTGTCAAATCAGAAATATCTTTGGAACTAACAAAATGTAACACTTTATAAAATTTTATAAAGTGATACAGAATATTGACATTCATTGTTTTTTTATTTAAAAAAAATTATTTCAAAATAACAAATTTTTATTAAATACAACATTATAAAATGATTTTTCTTGTGAAAATTCTATTGATTCCATGATTTTATGAAATTTTCTCTAATAAGAAGATACAAAACAGACCTTAGATTTTATGTCAATAGATAAAATACAGATTATAATTTCTTTTAAATTTGATATTAATTGCATTATATTAAGACAAAATTCCATGTAAAAATATTTTAAAATAAACATGACTATTTACTTAAAAATTTCAAAAAAATTAAAGAAACACTAAAATAAATTAAAAGTGTTATCACATTTCATTCTTTTTTACATTTCAGGAATATAACATGTCTTATATAGGAGTTAACCTTTATCTGCCTGAACATGCAAAACACATTAAAAGCTTTCCTCATGCATGTCTTACTTATTATCCTGGAAGTTATATTAATTAATGACTGTTTATATTTGTTAAATATAAGAAAACTAAAATTTTATGTAATGTACTGCTTAAAAAGTTGAAGATAAACTGCTTAATGAATATACCATTTATTATGCAGTTTATTTTTAATTTTCAAGAATCACATTCAAATATAGTTCATACTTTATCAGCATTGAAAGCCTTTTAAAATCTTTCCAGTTGGTAATCATGTGATTATAGATTAACAAAATAAAATAAACAGCTTGAAAGCTGTGCTCTTTTCTAGGGTTAAGTCTTTTCTAGTCTTTCAGGATGTTATTATATGGAACTTCTATATTTGAATCTGTTTCTTATTAGGATTGGATTATATGGAGTCATTATTTTCAGTTTTAAGTGATTAATCAGTTTATAAATGTTACAACAGAAGGTATTTAATTTATATCAATTTCTTAATTTTTTTTTTTTTTTTTGCAGCCATACCATCATTTATTTAGACCTACCTCCGACTGGGGACCACATATTGCATCAGAGAATAAAGTACAAATTGCTCAAGTATTAACTTCAAATTATCAATCAAACCATCATGAGACATATGATAATCCTTCTTTTCAATATACGACAAATATGTAAATTTGACAATATATAGCATTTTATAAATTATGTTTTGTATTATTCATTAAGCAGTTTACATATTATGTAAATATTTATATTTATGATATATATTTTTAATATAAAAAAATTTTTGTGCATCTCTTTAGATGAAGAGTAATCTTGCACATTGTATGCTAATCAGAATCATTGTATTGTATATAGTGATATCAAAGATTATTTTATCAAATAAAGTCATTAAGTAAATGTTGTGTATTTATTTGAATTATTATGAACTTAGATCTCATAATTAAAGATTTATTTAATTTCATAACAAATTTATGTNTTTAATTTTTAATTTTGAATTTTGTATTCCATTGATGGAATCCTTTAATTCAAATTTGTTCTAAACCTGAGGATGGCCTGTGAATCAGACTAAAAACGTTTGTTTGAAATAAATTATATTTCTCGGCAAGAATAAGGTGTTAGTTATATGTTTAGTGATTTGCTGAGTACTTTATGATAAAACAACAACTTCATGCATTTTATAAAAAAATTCCTTTACTATAAAAAGCATTAAGCATCTGTCCAACATTGATAGGTGCTATTAGATGAAACTAAACTAATAAATAGATGCTGCCAATTTTACAAATTTGTCATATTAAAAAAAATACTGTCAAGTACTAAAAGTAAACTGTTGATAACCAAGATGTCTTATTAGAATGTATGCTGTTCAAAAGCAAACTTTTATTTTGGTTGTAAGTGCTATATTGTGATTATTAGGAATGGTTTTCATTGTTTTTGTTTATTGTTTTAGTAAAAGAGTTAATAAAAACAATAATAAATTGAATATGATTTTTACAATTCTATTTACCATGTGGTACTGCAAATTTTACTCACATTAGTTTCTCATAATTAAACAAAAACTAAACATTCAAAAGAACTAAACAAAGCTATTTTGGGTTTATTCAGATTAACAAGAGTATACTGTTTGTCTCTTTTTTTAATTGAATAATAATCAAAACTATATTCATTTTTGCAAAACTGAATAGATTTATTTTTGAACCTTCAACATTTTCTGATNAAAAATAAATATTTTCTGTTATAATTTACTATTAAAGGGAATCTCAAACATATCAGTTTAGTATTATGATTATTAAAACAACATACACAAATCACAATTTACAAAATATATATAGAATAATTATATTGTAATAGCTTTAAATTTTTATGGTTTAACAGTGTCGAAAATATTCCAAAATTAAATATATGCTGTTTTTGTTTTAAAAGATTTAAAACATTCTAATAATGTAATAACTTTAATAATTCAGATATTTTTATACTGCAAGTCTTTATATAAAATATAGACCACTTATGCATATGCATGTTATCATATGTATAATCTATTGCTTTTAGCCCTTGATGATGATTTATTTAAAGTCTGTATTAATTATACATGTATGTACTGGTACATGAAGGCTTATCACACCAGTGAACAGGTTAGAACTGGTTACTATGGCAATGCGTCCCATGTCAGTCAGATCAGCCAGTTCAAACAAGGTGCCATTTGTTTCCATTGGCTAAAGAAAAAAGTAGAGAAAGTGGTATTTTTAGAAAATTTTACATTTGTTAATTAAACATCACCCTAATTGTCAAACATGATTGTCATTTTAAATTGGCTCTTTAATATATATTTTTATTATTTACAATTTGTTTTTTTATATTTTGTATAAATTTACAATTTGTTGAACACTAACTGAAGAGGAACATGTAGTCCAAAATGCAATTTAAGTGTTCAGTGTGTTATATATTGTCATAGAGAGCTGTACCTGGTTTAAAAATTATCATTAAGATTTTGTAATCTAACCTGTTTACTGGTGTGATAAGCCCTCATGTATATATGTGTATAATTAATACAAACTTCATTTGGCATTCGATAAATTGCTATCATTCTAATTTTGATATTAATATTAACATTATCATGATAAGTTATTACTAATAATTATTATTATTATTATTANTTATGTATTTTTTCCTACTAGAAATACAACTTCAATGTTCAAATATTATTTATTTATATATAGTTCTTATCTTATTTGAGTGTAAACATTCTAAAAACATCCCTAGCACTTTCAGATCATTTTAGCTCATCTTTAGGAGTCCACTTGACCCGAGGATGAGCTGAAGGCCTGAAAGTGCTAAGGACCTTTTAGAAAATTTGTGCTTAAATAAAACAAGAACTGTATGTAAATATTACTTCTTGAGAGTTGAAGATTAATATTGGATTATTTATTTATTTATAAAATTTGTTTTGCCTATAAAATTCATTTGTTTGTCTTCATGATTTGAAGAACAGACAGTCTAACATCCATCAGTTTGTGTTCTCTTTTTCTCAAATTATGGATATTTCTTTCCTCTCTCCATTCATTTTAGTATAAGATTTCATTCATTCTTTGAATATTAAGCATTGTTGTTAGTTGTGTTGTAGTTAAAATTAAAACATAACTAATATACTGTACTATATTTCATGTAATGATAATCTTTTTATATATTTTGTGAAATATTTGACATCATCATTTCTTTAAGAACCAATGCATAATGTCTGTAAAACATCACTTTTGAACTAATATAAATTAAGATNAAGTAATGGGAATCCTGGAGGTAGTCTTGGCCTTACTCTATCTGGTGCAAACATCCTTAAATAATAACAATTACTGATTTAATAAAATAAATTAATGTAGTAATATGTACACATTTTTGTTTAGATGTTACAAACTGTAAGAAAAATAAATATTTTCTGTTATAATTTACTATTAAAGGGAATCTCAAACATATCAGTTTAGTATTATGATTATTAAAACAACATACACAAATCACAATTTACAAAATATATATAGAATAATTATATTGTAATAGCTTTAAATTTTTATGGTTTAACAGTGTCGAAAATATTCCAAAATTAAATATATGCTGTTTTTGTTTTAAAAGATTTAAAACATTCTAATAATGTAATAACTTTAATAATTCAGATATTTTTATACTGCAAGTCTTTATATAAAATATAGACCACTTATGCATATGCATGTTATCATATGTATTATATGTAACATCAGACATGTTATATTTGGTTAAATATTATCCACATATATTTTATGATTTACTTTATTATGCAGTCATTTATAATTAAATAAATATCTACCTGTGTATAGACTTTGTATAGTCTAATATTAAATTGATAATTTGTATAAATACAAAAATCCGATTAAAATTCTCTAACACGCGATTTGAAATTCAATATTAAAATTTTATTTTTAACAAAACATTTAAACAAATAAAGAAAATTTCTTCTGAATTTTTTGTTATGATCATAAATGACGTCACAAACATTTTATTAATTTTAAAATAATAATAACATTGTTGTATAATGTTTATTTTGCTTTATAAAAATTAAATAAACTAAAATTTAATGTTTTCATTAGTACTTAAGTATATTAAATAAATGATTTATTTTATTAATATTATTGTTTACAATATATAAAAAAGCAAGTTATAAATATTTTGATTGTTTTTCTAGATAAATGTAAAAATAATTTTAAACGTAAAACAATTTTTATCATTGAGCTCTTAATGAACTGGAAAAAAATCGTAATAAACAAAAGCCTTTATCAAATAAATCAAAAATGTATCTAGAAACAAATATTTTTAAAATATTTTCCTATAATTTAATTTTAAAATTATCTTGAAAAGTTTATAATTAAACTTTAATTTAATACAATTAAATAATTTATCGGTTATCAAATTAAATTTTAAAATAATTTTCTTTACTTAATTACTTTTCTACTGTTCAAATAACCGGAAAATTAAATTTTTAAAAATTCTTCGAGTTATAGAATTAAATTTAAACAGGTGAATTCGAATTTTATAGCAAAAAACCCTAAAAAGTAAAATAAATTAATAAAAAAGAGTTTAATATAAATTTTGAAATTTTTATTGATAAAAATTGGTTGTATAGTTATATTTTTAAAATTCATTGCACAATAAGTACAGTATATTTAAGAAATCGTATTTATTATCTTGGTGCCTAGTACAGATATTTAGCGCTTATCCCCGATTTTTATGCCATTAGAAAATAGTAACAAATGCAAAAATCAGTAGATTGGAATTAAAATGAAGGTAATGGAATATTTATTTATTATTTTCGTGTATAATTCGTTAACTTTTTGCATCGTCGAGTAAACTTCGTTTTTATTTCATAAAATACAAGCGATTCTTAATTTGTTATGCTTTACCGATTCATGCGTAAAAATAAATTTATCTTAATCGTACTTATTGAGAAAGTTCAAAATAATTTAATAAAAATATTAAAATTTATATTCGTGGATATTTATTAAATAAAAATTTTGTTTTAAAGTTTTATCGACTGGAAAAAAATTACTATTATTATTATTTTTAGTTTCCGGATAAGTTATCATTCAGTGAGAGGGCGCTGAGGATAAAGACGATTAGTTGTACTGTTTTTATTGATATGTAAACATGGTTAAATTTTTATCATCTGTTAATGAAAATCGACACTGTAAACAAGGTTGAATGAAGTACAAATAGATAAGATTGAGACCATCATGATCAATAGAGACAGGTAAATATCTTTGAGACTTTAAACTGATCTTGTATATAAATATGTCTATTACCAGATGTGTTATTTTAACAAAAAATGTGATTGGTGTTCATGACCTTTTGACTAAACCCATTAGCCAATTAAATATTATCATATAAATTAAATAATTATTGGCTTCTGGTTCATGGTTTCATGTTACAACGCAATGAATGTTTACCCAGAAAATTTCTCTAATTAATCATTTTAAAATGGTGTTAACTTATATGAAAATTAATAAATACAAATTTTCAATTTAAAGTATTGGATACAATATTTATCAGGTAAGATCTTAAATCAGAATATATTTCATTTTAATTAGGAAAAAAACAGAAAGAAAAACAACATAAAATTGCATATAGTGCAACTGTATATAATGGTTCTCATAAAATGTTTCAAAGAGAATTTATTGATGTAATTAATAATTAATTGGGAAGTTCTAGTAATAAGTGAACACTGTTGAGTCATTTCCCATTTGGCTATCAAAATGTGAGATAAACTCCTTGCAAAAATAAATGTGGCGGCATTATCGTTTTCAGTAAGTTAAGTTTACGTAATTCTGTTTATCAAAAATTTATTGTTTCAAATCTTTTGTACAACTCTAGAAGTATGTTTTGAATATGTTTCTTAAATATTGAAAAATATTCATTATAATACAGAATTAAATTAAGTATTAATTAAAATACATCACAGATCATTTTATCTTATTCTATAACTATTATATTAGTAGTTTCTACCTGTGAATTTTATTTGTATTGATTCTGAGGTTTTCTCCTATAACTAAAATTAAAGCTAATTATATATAATTATTTACTAAGAAGATAAAGTCATTAAGTAAATGTTGTGTATTTATTTGAATTATTATGAACTTAGATCTCATAATTAAAGATTTATTTAATTTCATAACAAATTTATGTAAAAAATAAATTATAAAGAAATTGAATAATCTATTGCTTTTAGCCCTTNAAATTTTTAAACAGCTTAACTTGAATAGTGACAAAATTATCAATGTAATTTTGTATGACAATACAGAATGGGAAATGGTTTAAAAATTTAAGATGATTATAATCCTTTATTAATCATGAATGGAAAATTAAAAATTATGGGAAAAAGTGTAATAATCTTATAATTTACCAAAAATATAATCTTATATTTTTGGTAAATTTTTTTGTTTAATATAAAAGCAAGTGTTTCAAATGCAACTGAAATATTTTAAAGTGTACTTTACTATTTACTTTCATTATATATTACTTTTGAAAGATAGAAAACTGAACAATCACTGTAATTTATCAGACTATTTTTTGCTACTATTAATGATTAGATATTAAGTAATTTGGTATTTAATTTGGTACCAAATTACTTAATATCTAATTATTAATAGCGGCAAAAAATGACCCGATTAATTATGGCAATCATTTGGTTTATTATTAATACATTGGGCTTAGTGATGTTTATATATACAGTAGATAGAAAACTGTTTTATATATATGTATAGGCTAACTTTTATCAATTTTTTATAATGATATTTGTTTGTAAAATATCTGATATTATATCAAAAATATTCAGACAAATAAATTTTGAACATCCATTAGGCCTAATAGGTTGTATAATTTCAAATGTACTGTACTTTCATATAAGAAAGAGTGGTTAACAAATGAAAAACATTCATATAAAAATGAGTCCATGTTTAGAATTTAAAAGTACAGCTATATGAAGTATTGTTAAAACTTTACATTTCTATATCAATGATTGGTTTAAGTATAAAAAAAATGCGAAACAATTATTGAATATGGATGATTTAGTTTGATTGGATCAATTTTATTATAGTCAATCATGTTATAATATAATTGGTTAGAAAGATTTTTAACAATCATTCTGATTATTTATTTTTGTTTCATTAATTGTTGTTAGAAAATACACAGTTTCAACTATATTTAACCTAAACTTACTTTTTTAAAACTCAGTTGGAAAACTTTTATAAATTTTTTATTTGATATTTTATATCACNATCTGATATTATATCAAAAATATTCAGACAAATAAATTTTGAACATCCATTAGGCCTAATAGGTTGTATAATTTCAAATGTACTGTACTTTCATATAAGAAAGAGTGGTTAACAAATGAAAAACATTCATATAAAAATGAGTCCATGTTTAGAATTTAAAAGTACAGCTATATGAAGTATTGTTAAAACTTTACATTTCTATATCAATGATTGGTTTAAGTATAAAAAAAATGCGAAACAATTATTGAATATGGATGATTTAGTTTGATTGGATCAATTTTATTATAGTCAATCATGTTATAATATAATTGGTTAGAAAGATTTTTAACAATCATTCTGATTATTTATTTTTGTTTCATTAATTGTTGTTAGAAAATACACAGTTTCAACTATATTTAACCTAAACTTACTTTTTTAAAACTCAGTTGGAAAACTTTTATAAATTTTTTATTTGATATTTTATATCACTTCTTAATTTTATTGAATACATTTATATTTTACTCTGTAGACTTCTATTACCTAAATAAATATGTTTGGAAATTATCAACATGTTTTCTATAGTGGCGTGCCATCATTGGAAGCGCTGTTTCCCTTGTATTTTCTAAAAAAATAAATACATATTGTGCCATTATTTTCATATCTTAACATATTTTGGATTAATTAAAATTAATATTTTATTATAATCGCATTATGTATCTTATTACAAATTTCTATACTACACATGAAAAAACTGATAAGATTGCTATTGTATACTCGAATATCAGTGGCGGAATGGAAGCGTTGTATTGCCGAAACTGGGTCAGCTTCCAAACAGCCAGATTATACGCATTCGTGCATGTGCTTTACAGTGCACCAATCTCACGTGGTTTAGCTGGTGGAAGCTATACACATATAATGCTTCCAATGATTCTATCCCGGACCGGTTCTGGGCTGTTAGCCACCTGTCTGCTAGATATTTGGCCGCCCTCGCCCGATTATATGAATCTCGAGTAGATTTATAACTTAACCCAACCAATAGAAATTTACTGGTATGTTTTTATGATAGTTCTGTTTAGTTGACATGAGTTTTAAAAAATCCATTAAAATATTTGATATTTTTATTCTGCTCTCCCATCTTATATTACTTACGGATTTCAATGTTAAACCAGTGATATTACGATTTCATATGTCCCATCTATAAGGGGATGTAGAAAAAAACGTGTACAATTCTTGTACAATGTTAAAAAATTAACTGTTTGGTAGCATCATTTACAACTAAATTTAATGAATGAGGGAGATGCACAAGATACAGAAAAAGCTCTAGAATTTATTTTTCTTAAATTTACGATTTATGTATCTGTTGTCATAAAAATTTGTCTTTCCACTTTTTTCCGAGACTGCAAATATTTGAGTACAAAGTAACTGGTTTCAACTTATTTCTACTTAAGTAGTAGTTAAATAATTAAGAGATTAGGGAATTGGGAACATAAATAAAATCCTGCTGAAAGAACAGGAATTTTACTTAAACAAAAGCTTAGCCAAACCAATCTCTAGCCAAGTACAGTGGGGACTGATTTATTCGTAATATTAGATGTAATAAAGACAGACATTTTTCTGGTTCAACGAGAGTGACGAAAAGTTATAAATTTTGGAAATTTCTTTGGACATTTGGTCCTAAAATGAATTAGTTAGAAAACAAATGGCTATTAAGTTTAACATATTTAGATTTTTACAGCTATGGTGAAAAATGTTTAAAATCTACAACAACCCTGTCGCGTCCTTTGAGGTATATTAGTGATGCGACAAAAGAGGTATTTGACCTTGACCAGTATCGGCATCCTGGGGATTTGGCAGTCTGTGTGTATGCACGCACTGCAGCCGTCTCTGATTCCATCCATTAGGCACTCTTAGGGAGCTATTTGACTAAGTGAATTGTTTTAAGATTTAAAAAGTAAAGAATATGTTATGTTATTTTTATGTATGTTTCTTTACAAAATTATATTTAATTATAATTTTTTTAAAAGTATATTTATGCAATTCAAGAATATTTTGTACCAGGTATGTATATCCATCACACATTTTATTTCACTAAGTAAGTTTTTATTATTTTATTTTTTAATTGTAGCCCTTATATCATGGTTAGCAATTCAGAATGTAATTGTGATATTAAAAATACATTTAGAGAAGTCTACGGGTTTTACTGGCTTATCGGACAAATGAATACGAATGGACCTTAGACCATCACTGACACACAATTGATTGCCCCTAGAAGTCGGCTTCTTACAGAAACAGCTTCCCTATCATCAAATGTCACGGCATGCCACTGGTTTTCTAACATTTTTTTTTTTTTTTTTGTATATACATTTCTTAGTATATTGCAAACATAAAATAAAGTACACAAGAAACATTTCTTTTTCCAGACAAATATATATATAAAGAACAAATTTTTTTTAACCTAATTTATAGGTCTACATCAGGTTCACTTACATTCTAAATAAAAATTCTTTTTGGAATTTCAAATTCAAATTAATTTTTCAAAATATATGAAATATATAAAGAAACATTTGTTGAATCAAAAAGTGCTGTACTTTCATTATTGTTAAAGAATTATACTGTATACATATATATACAAAAATATACAATTATCTACAAACAAATAACTGTATTCTTTAAATTTCAAGCAAGTAAATTTTAAAATGTAAGTGAACCAAATCTTCTGACAAGCATGTTTGGATTCTACACTTTTCACTCATTTAATCAAATTATTTATTAAAATAATTTTGAATGAGTTCAGATGGATCAAATCATACTGAAATACTTCTCAATAAAGTCACTTTTATTTCCTATATATTGATGTTGAATTTTTTTTATGAATCTAATCAAGTACTAGTCTACTTTATATTGATTGATTGCAACTATTATATACATATAATTTGTATATTAATTTATTAAAATTTATTATTACAAGTAATGTAACTTTTGTATGAAAACTGATATTTTGGTAGATCTAAAATATCTTTAAATGTTAAAATGATATTTCAACAGTTTATTTTTTATAGATAAAAATTTACAATTTGTTTGCAGAATAAAAATGTATAGGTATAGATTAAATTCACCTAAAACATGAATAGTAACAATATAATGTTATCAGGATCAGGAAAAAATTCTATAGTAATTTAGTATGAAGAGTAGTCTACTATATCATATGAATCATACATAACAATTTCTAAATGATTTTTTTTTTAAACTGTTATATTTATTTTTCTCTTTTAATTCCAGTTATCTCAGCAGGTTACCATTCAGCATTTATTAACTTTTTAAATTTTAAATAAATATGAAATGTAATTTATGAGTCTATGAAATTTATTTTTATAAGAAACACATTGTTAAATATGTAAGTAAAAATATTTTACATCATTTTGGAAAAAATAAATTTCCTGTTTTCATATGTTTAACTATTTTTTTATTTATTTTATTAACAGTTTCTTTATTTAAATTTTAAAAATACTTCTAAAGTAACAAATATATTTGTTAAAAAACAAAATGCATTTTAAATAAATTTACACTCTCTGTTTCTATGTGATATGATTATATCATTATTGATAAATTAAATTGAAATTTAAATAAACATTTTTTAATCTGTAGATAAAATTACTAATAATTATTTATAACTTTACTGTAATTTCAGTTAGAATTTTTTTACTGAGATACTAAGTCACTGATGACAGGAAGTTTTAAAACATAATTATCAGAAATAAATACAGTATTACAGATTCATTGTTGATAGGACATACATAAAGAAATTATTTGTAAAGAATATACTGTTGTAATAGAATATAATAATGTAAAATAAGCTATAGAAAATTTCATTCTATTGCATTGATTAAAAAATTATAAGGATAAGATACTAAAAAATTATTAGTTCAAATAAAATTGTTAATTAAATATTATTTTTTTATTTAATAATAATTTTTTTAGTTTATGCAGTAGTAATAATAGAAGACAATATTTAAAGTGTTGTGAATTAATAAAATAATGTGCAACTGTTTTTAATCTTATGTTGTATACAAAACTGCATCTACTGTTTTGTATTTATTTAATGCTTTTAAAATAAACTACTTGATAATCTATTTTATCATCTTACTTTAGGATACCAGATTATAAAGTTATTTATTACATGTATCATTTAAAATTTTATAATAAAGCCAACCACTGTTGTATGCCATAGGGCTATATTAATAGCCCTATAGTGTAGGACAGTGATTGTCCTTATTATTATAATGTATCAGGTTTTTGTAGAGTTGTTTGTTTATAAAATTTTATCTAATATGTCCTGAATCAGTGTTTTTAGATAATTATCTAACCTGGCTGAAATATGTGTTTATATCCAATTTGATGCTTTTCATATATTTATTTGTCGAAACCGTGTCTTCTTCTTCTTGTTTCTTCTAATTCTATGTTTGCTAATTCTAATTCTAATTCTATATTCACTTTTCATATAATTAAGTTATTATGAAATATTGATATATTAGCAATATAACTTGAGCACAATTTATTGCCGATTCTTGAAAATCTGGACCAGTGATGATGAGCCTGTGACTTGCAGGTCATGCATTGTCATGACCTGCAAGTCACAGAATGATTTTAAGGTACCCACAAGATGACATTAAGGTACACCACAACACATTGCATGTTTATAAATTATAAAAAAGTATTTGATAGTTTTCTTTATAATCACTTTTTTATTATTATCTTTACACATACATAGAGTGTATTGTTATTTTTGTCATATACATTAATAAGTTAAATAAAGTAAATTTTTTATAAGCATTTTTTTTATTATTTTTAATTGCTGAAATTAAATATTTGACCCATGATTTAGAGTTAATAATTTTGAATTTAATTTTGACCTACCTTCAGAAAAACATTTGTTATCACTGATCTAGAACAGCAGTCCCCAACCTTTTTATCGCCATGGACCTGGCAACGTTTGATAACTTCACCGCGGCCCACTGAAGGGGGACGTTGATTATTCATATTTTAGATTGATTAAATTTAATAATTTTAATTTAACTGTATTTAAACATGCCTTCAAAATAAAATACAGTTACACCAAAAAAATGAATATAATGTGATTTAAGATTTTAACTCACTAAAACGCTAAATTAATGAGAACCCTGAGCTTGTTTCTTTGCAACGAGACAGTTCCATCTGGGGGTAATAGGAGACAATGACACCCGAAGTGTGTTTCTTATGTCCAGATTATTCCGTTGTTCAGTTGTCTATTAAAATTCGCACAAACCCGAGACAAATACACCATAGTAAATAAAATGGAAATAATTTAATGTTCCTTGGGCGGCCCGGTACCATTTGATCCACGGACCGGTACCGGTCCGCGGCCCGGGGGTTGGGGACCACTGATCTAGAATACTGATTAATAATTCATTATATATGTTATGGCTAAATCAGATAAAGCCAGGATTGACCATATAATGCTAGCATTATCCAAATCTTTTGTTTAAAGCAAATATCAATTTATTAATTTTGAACTTTATCCATATAAAGTGTGTTTTATTTAAGTCTCGTGTGGATAGGGTTGACATTATCTAAAAATGAATAGGTGAAGCATAAAGAAAACATAAGATTTGGGCTTTATTAATTTCATTTTGAATAAAGAGAGGAGACAATTTAGAGATTCACTTTAGTCATATAATATGAAATCTATCCAATGCAAGTTGGATGGATAAAGAAGATTTTGTATTAAAAAAAGGAAAGAAAATTCAAACTGAAAAAACATATAAATAATAATAACATAGATAACATTTGCTTTATCCCAATATAGCCTGATGATACACACCATACCAATAACAGATGAGATATTTGGAAAGGATTTAATATACATAGGAGCTACAAACAGGGCTTTTAACAGCAGGATTAAAGAACACAGATATGATATTGAGAAAGGAAAACAAACAACTATGCTTTCTATTTATGCCTCTAAACCAGGAATTAAAGCTAAACAAGAGCAAGCAGCATTGATTAAGAAGTGTTTTAATAAAGAAACTAAATTTTTGAAGATATTACAGATATTTAAAACAGCCTTCAAAAAGGAGTACATTAATATAAAGGAGATTCATTATCAAGTGCTAGGAAAGCTTTTTATGATAATCCAAGGGAAAATAGTTTATAACAACTCTATTGATGGGGTATGAATATAAAATTATGTAGAATATATTAGTTGTAAAGTTTAATTTGATAAATTAAAATTGTATTAATTTCAAAAATAATTTAAATTTTGAATTGAGTTAAAATGTAGAAAGCTATAAAATGAGCATTCTAAATGGAACACATATAACTGACCTGAAGCAAGACAGTCAAGCTGTTTGAAAAGTTTGTCATTTGTAATGTACTACTGGAATAAAGCAAAGGCTATCTATTATTATTTGAAATTTTGTTTTCTTAAATCAACTAAAATTTAATATTTCTTTATTGCAAAAAAAAATTGAAGTAAACAAAAAACTGTTGTTTTTTCATCAAAATATCATCAGATTTAGCTAAAAACAAATTGTAGATTTAAAGCTAAAAATGGTTCATGTGTAAGTTTTTATTTTCTCAATTCTAAGTATCAGATACACTCAATAATCAGAGGGTATTCAAATATTACAATGCTTTAAGTTCCCGTTACAATCAATTGTTTCATCTTTTTGTGACAATTATGTATTAGTCTAATCTGTAAATTTTCTTACAAGGCAATCTTACCATCAGTAGAAAATTGAAAAATACAGGAGAGAGGAGACACTATAATGGGAGAAGTTCCTTAAATTTTCATGTCACATAAGTGCTGTCTTCACCTGGTCATCTTGTCAATTGGAGCAGTCCATTGACTCTTGTAACTCTTCCTTTGCACAGTCATATCGTCACTAGTTGCCTTCATGTTCTTCCCATAATGGCAACTGTTAAGTCCAATATACAATTAAACAAAATTGTAACACGTGTCAGGTGTGTGTATGTTATTGAGCGTTGATGTACAGTCCACAGAATGGTCACCCATGTCAGGTAATTGTATCCCTAAGAATGTGGGGTGAGATTGTCCTGCCCAGAGAGAAATTGTGTGCTTCCTTTTGGTGTGTCAAGTCAGTGCTGACCAGAGTGGGTAGCTGTGTGACTGGTCAAGAACCAGTGTTGTGATTATAAATTAATTGTCGGATGCCTGAGTGTTGCTTGCTTGTGGAGTGCCAGAGTGTTACTTGCTTGTTTGAGAAATTAAAGTTCAAATTGTGTTGTTATGTTTTAATTAATTGATTAAAGGATCTGTGTACTGTTTTTAGACCATGTAAACGGGAACATTTTACATCACATTTTTTACAGCACCAAAAATAAAAGAGGATCACTCTCTCAACCACGAGTTAGTATATATTCTCTCCTGCTTCCCACTGTTGTTCCTGGATTTGTTGCCCCCTTCAGGCAATAACGGGTAATGAAACATACTAGAAGCTTATAAACAAAGGCTTAGTAACAGATAATTTAATTTTATGTATAAAAATGACAAGTAATTGTCACAGAAGTATGTTTAAATTAACAAAAAAGTAGTACTTAGATTTACAGAATACCAATATGTACATAGATTTTTAAATATCAATAGCAAACACCAGAAGGTTGATCATAGTCATAAATAAAATTAAAAGTAATAAAAGATCCTCTGACGAAGCTTTAATTTTGTTGCATTTTTATGGCACTTACTTGTTAGCCTCAAATAAACATAGTATTACAATACAGTATTTTTACGTTATCTTGTCTTAAAAGCTCTTTCACACACACATCTATTTTTAATCATTATATATCTATCTTTAATTGCATTTATTAATATAATGTAGTCTTGTAGTTTGCAAATGTTTTTAAGAAATTTATCATAGGCTTGAAAAAAAAATAGCAAATTGAAAAATTTGTTGCCTTATCACCAATTGACATGAAATTTGGCGATAAATTGCCAATTTTAGCAATTCCAAAATTCCAATTAGCAAAATGGCCCATTCCCATTTTGCACATGGTATTAAAAAAACAAAATATTTATGCATATAAAAAAACTCTCTTATATTTATCTCTATTCAAACAATAGTAGACAGACTCCATATTATTCAGGTAAACCCAAATTTTACATTTTGTTCTTGCTCCATTTATTCACTTTTTGGATAATGTCAGCTTTAATCAGCTTTATCCACATGTGATGTAGATAAAACACACTTTATATGGATAAAGTTTAAAATTAATGGATTGTTATTTGCTTTACCCAAAAGACTTGGATAAAGTTAGCATTATTTGGTTATTCCTAGCTTTATCTGATTAATGGGCTTTAGTTACAATCTGTAGTGTACATACTAGTGTCCAAAATTAAAGCAATAAATACAAAACTTGTGTAAATCAACACCATGAAACACGAGTAGCTGAAACTTTTCATATGTAAATTAACAAAGTGCCATACTATCATGCAAGTGAGACACATTAGCAGTGTGTTCATGTGACATGTAATGCACTGTATATACAACAAAATCATTTCTTGACAAACGTTCATCTGCTAGGACCACTAACAGTGAAGAAGTGTTCATGATACATCAGTAGCTTATTAGACATCTCTCAGAGAAAACATTTGGATGACTTATTGAAGTGGAGGGCTGTTCATTTGTGCATTTTT
This sequence comes from Centruroides sculpturatus, assembly GCF_000671375.1. Lineage (NCBI taxonomy): Eukaryota > Metazoa > Arthropoda > Arachnida > Scorpiones > Buthidae > Centruroides > Centruroides sculpturatus. The sequence continues at coordinate 33,480 of NW_019385667.1, read as the reverse complement.
GTCATGTGCATTAGTGTGTGTTACTTTAATTTTGGACACAAGTGTCTATTTTGTTTTTAATTAATTTTGCATATTAATCTGAAATTTATTTGCAAAATTATATTTGTTGTATTACATACCATATTAACCTTTATTATTTTTATATCTAAATATTAAATTATACAAGGTCTGTTCAAAAAGTATCGGACCTTTGGTCGGCAAAAATAAATTTATTGACTTTGAGGTACAAAACCCTAATCCCCTTCAAAGTAGTCTCCTTGGTAATGTATACACTTCTCCCAGCGTTCCTGCCATTGCTGGAAACACTGCTGGAACGCATCTTTTGGAATGGNCTAAACACTTGATCTCTATAAAAGAACCCAAACGATCAAGATGGGTAATGAAAACATCAAGGTTGAAAAACAGCTCCAATACCTTGTGGTGATGTTAGACAATAGACTAACTTGGCTCCCTCATATCATAACTGTAAGAAATAGATGTGTAAATATGTTTAATTCCCTTGCAAGGGTAGCCAAGTCTACTTGGGCCTGAGCAGAGAGTCCATGGAAATTATATATAAGGGAGCGTTCATACCGAGACTGACTTATACAACAGCTGCCTGGTATCCTGCAACTGAAAAGAAAGTAATACAAAAGAAACTTCATAGTGAACAAAGATGTGTGCTTCTACAATTAACAAAAGCATTTCAAACTACATCCACTGATGCACTTCAGGTCTACCACCATCTGAAGTGCATCAGTATACCACCAATTGATCTAATACTAAAAGGCAACCCTCTACTTCTGTAGAAAGGGGTGTAATATTCAGACAGCAGGAAGAGAATACACAGAGGCGAATATAGACATAAAACCAAGCTCAGTAATGTTATTGATGACATACAAACATAAAGCCATAATAATAGCAGATGATGAGGAAGAAGGCAAAATAGAAATCTTCACAGATGGCTCGAAGGTAGACGGATGCATTGGTGCTGCCTTTACAGCAATATATGAAGGCAGAGAAGTATACAAGGTGTATCAGAATAATGTTTTAAAAATTTGGGGATTGTAGAGGATGAATTTTTGAACGTTTTGATATAAGGAACCTATAGCCAGAAATTTGAACTAAAGTGTCTACAGCAGTAGTAAGTGCTTGACCGCCCTTCAGTTTAGTAGCTACCCTTCTGTCCATTGACGTCATATCATTGCTGCGAATGGAAGACTGTAAACACACAACTACAGTGGTCTAACTGAGCCTGTGTACAGGACGTTGTGTACTTAGTGCTTGTTGTCCTTCAGGTTACCTCTTGCATCCACTGGTGCTGTGCTGTAAACACACAACTAGTCAATGTGAGTCCCTTGTGTACGCAACACCTGTAGGAAGAGTTCATGAGCTTATAGAGCACATCTTTACAGCATTTAATACCATCAGAGGGGAGCGTAGCATCTTACAGAGGGTCGGACAAAACATGGTTTGTCATTGCACATTATGTAAAGAAGTTGGTGGTCGTCATATTGAACATTTACTCTAAAGTAGTGCAACCACTGATTCGATGTACAGTACAGTTTGATTGTACTCTACTGTTTTGTCAATAAAACTTGTCATAAATACTGTATTCTGCTGTTTCATTCAGCATTCTGACCGCATAGAACGTGCAAAGTGCTTGTAGAAACTTTATATCACATTTCTGGCTATAGGTTCTTTATATCAAAACATTCAAAAGTTCATCCTCTACAATCCCCCAAATTTTTAAAATGTCATTCTGATACACTGTGTATATAAATAAAACAAATTGTGGCTTCTTCAAAATAAATTATCTGCAAATTTAAACATACAATTTATTAACTAATCTTTAATTAAATATTATGGAGTAAATCAACATACTCTACAGATGTCAGATAAGCTTTATTTATTTTAAGATGTGTAAAAAATTATAAATTAAACAGATAACATTTGAACTTTGCACTGAATTTTATTGTAATAAGTAAAATTTCTTTTACTTATTCAAATGTCTTCTTGAATGATAGTTCAGATTATTATATTGCTAAGTCAAAAATTTTTATGGTTGTAGATTCTAAAATATTAAATATATTGTGGACATTTATTTATATAAATTTTTATACTAGTTACTTGTTTTTACTTGAGAGCTGTTTAATATTCTATTTTTAATTAAAACATTATTATTTATATAGGATCTGAAGATGAATTATTGGATATCTGAAAGTAATTATTCTAATTAAAATAATTTTAATCCAGGTTTCTAGAATATATAAAATAATTTACTTTCCATTTAGTTATAGTAATGATTGAGCTGTTAAAGTCTGTACTTACTAATTTTTTTATCATTATTATTATAACTTGATTATGTTGAATTTAATTATTTATTTTTTATTTAGCATGAAATTTGCAATTTTATTTAAATTTATATTCTAAATTATCAACTATGTAATTTAAACTGCATTTTATGTAAGATATATTTTTTCGTATATGTAAATATACTATTTTGCAATATTTATTAATTAATATGTTATTATTATTCTTCAAAGCTGGAAGTGCTGTACAATTTGACGATAAACTGACCTTTCATTATATTTCTAGCAATGCTGTCAATATAAACAAAAATCAAATGTTTTCAGCCATGTTCAGAGGCCAGCATCAGGCTTCTATAGAAGATTTTTAGTAGAAGTTTTGGAATTCAAGATGATTTTTGAAANCCGATGATTTTTAGAAAAAAAAAAAAAAACAATTTTTTTCAAAAATTATTAACCTAAAATTTTTCAATTGTTGGTCATAATGAAAGGTCAGTTTATTATTAAGTTCTAATAAATAAATTTTCACAGAATGATAATATATATATTTTTTTTATTTTTATTTTTAAGTTTTAAGAATTAGATTTTTAAAAATAGATATTTCAAAACAATATCAAAATTTTGTTTTGTCATTACTATTACTTTTAAAAAAACAAAAATCTATTGGTAACTAATAGACCAACTCATCCATTCATCATTATTAATGTAGATGAAAATATTGTAAATGTGTTTGGTAATTGTAATTTATAAATATTGAGGCTATAGAGAATTTTATAGTAGAATACTGAAAGCATTCACTAATATATATACTGAACACTAATAATGTATACTGAAGCAACACTACTGTTGACATGTATTAAAAACAAACTATGGTAGTTTAAATTCATTACTGCATTTCTATATAATGATAAATTTAAAATCATTTTATTTCTTTGACTCTTTATTTAAAGTGTAATTCTTATCATTAATTTAACAATTTTTAAATTAACAACGACAACAACAATAACACTGGAATGTGTTACAAAAAATTTTTAAATTACATACAACTCTGTTAAGCTGTGAAAGTCATAGCATAATTTGCTTGAAAGTCTACATCCTGTTAAAAAATAAAAATAATAGTAACCCAAGTAGAACAGATAACTGATCTATATAACTGATTCTATATAAACACAACTGTTATATATATAAAAAAATTATTATTTAAGAAATAATTTGCATTAAAGACTCATTCCTGATGTAATAACTTTCTGTTTTATACATTGTTTATAAATTTATTCCTCAATTAATTTTATAATTTTAATATTTTCCTTAATAATTTTCTCAATTCAATTTAAAATTAAATTAAATTGTTCTATCAAGCCACCAATAGGCATTATACTATGATTTTTCCTATTTTATGTCTCAGATTATGTTTGATTTTCTTATTGGGATTTTTAAAAGTAGAGCCTGCATAAAATTTCTATATAATGTATTAAAAACTAAATAATTTTTTGAATAATAATAAAAATACAGTATACTTAGACTCAGAACAAATATCCTGTAGGAAATATATTAATATCATTATAAATGCTTAATTTTCTGCATGATTATTAATCAAAATATACTTGAAAAATAGAGTTTATGAATACAAATAAAGTAAATAGAATAAAATTGTTAAATGTTTACAATTATCATTATATATTGAAATATATAAATTATAATTTTATGCATTACATAAAAATATCTTGAATTATTTTCTTAGCTTTGTATATTATTGTACTAAGTACCTTAATTTATATTTTTGTTAGTGAATTAATACATTTTTAAATGAAACATGTTAATAAAATTTAAGAATATTTACTTATATTAAATTTTCAACTTATATTTTCTAGTTTTATATTAACATACATTATCATTTTTGTTATCAAAACCATTTATTTGAATCCTGTCTATAACCTAGTTTTGAAATCACTGTTTAAATATAATCTCATTTTTTTTATTTTGCAAAAATAAAAAAAAAAAAGATTGTTTATTATGAATAGTTCACATAGAAATATATAAAAAGTTTTTTCTAGATAAAATCTATTTCTAAGCATATTTAAAATTTAACAATTTACAAAGAAAATTTTGAATTATGATTTATAATATCATTAATTTCTTAAAGTATTACATCTGTTAAAATTAGTACTACTTTATTGACAGATCTATCAATTTTGAAAGTTATGCAAATATTGAGAGTTTTTTATTAATATATGAAATTTATCTAGATCAAGCCTTTAATTAACTTTTTAATCTGATTTAGTCAATTTTGCAATTGAATAAACTACTATCCAATGCAGAAATTTATTAAATGCTATCTAATTTTTATATTAATTTTTTACAGCAAAATTTTTCAATATTTGCACTGTGTAAAAAATGTAATAGCTTGAATTAGATGATGTGTTAAGATAGTTAATGTAAATTTATATTGTATAGTGCAATTCTGTCATTTTATAAGTCATCAGATAAATCATGTTATATTTGAAGTAATAACTTTCCAAAAATATTTAAGAGAATAGTTAAAGCTACATATAAGACAACTGATAATCCAGTTAATATTAAATCCTAAATGACAAAAAATATCTGATTTTTACCAGATTATATTTAGATAATGCAGAAATAATTGATTCTAAGAATTTACCAAGGCAGAAAAATGTTGATTAATTAATAATAATAATAAATAATTTAGACTAGTTGATTAATAAGTTAGAAATGTCTAGAAGAAATGATTCACCTGTAAATAAATCATAGAAAGTAGGAGCATGTAAAGATAAGATAACGATTGAAATAAATTTTCCTCGATGATATATCCAAAAAGGAAGAAAATACAGCTTGTTTCAATCCTAGCTGAAAGAGCATTGTGAGAAAATTAAAAAACAATTATAAAATTCAGCTTTTAGTTCTTTTTAACTTGATAAGTTTTCTTGTGTAAATATTTACTTAATTTTTAAAATCTTTTAGCTGATTCATAGATAAAATATGTTATCCACTTTTCAATTTTGTGTTGTTTAAGAAGTTGAATATTTCAACATTTTTCTGTATTGACATTCAAATACATAATTTTACATTTAATGATGGAAAGATATTCTGCCCAGCAGCATTTCAGATGGTTTTTTTTTTTTTTTTGTTCTTTGTTTTATTTTTGAAAAGGATGACATTTTCTCCTGCATAATTGAGAGTTTACTGTGCATTGAAAATATCATATTTTTCAAACTATTTTTGAAGTTGATCATCATTTTGGGAAAATGAGAGAAGAATTTCTTTTAGAAGTGGTGAACTTAAATGTGGGATAGTTCTAAAAAAGTATTTAATGTAAACTACACATCTATGAGTATGTCACCTGTAAATGAAATTCAAATGTTGCAGTTAAAATTTTCCCAGTGAGATGGAAAAGATATATGAAAGCAGAAATCTGAAAAAAGAATAAAAAATTCTCCAAAAAGAAGAAAATACAAGTTTGTGGTTAGTTAACAGACTGATTGAGACAATTTGTATATCTTTGTACTGGTTTCAAAACTAAAAGCATTTTGTATCCATCTGTTTTAAAATAAAAATTATTTTTTACTACAGTTTTTTAACCAAATGATTTGCCAGATTTTTTTATTAGGCTATATAAGGCTATCAAACAATTTGCCATATTTTTTATTACTATAGGCTGGGTGTTTTTATCAAGCTATATTAAAGCTAGCCTTAATATAGCCTGATAAAAATGCAATGAATCATCTGGTGCTACAAGTGTATTGGATTGTTTATGTTGTTAACTTTTATTTTTTTCAACTATTTTATTATGTCAAGGATATGATATCAAATTTCCTGGGCAATGCCAGCTACCTTTATTACTAGTAATATAAAAAAAGAGCTTTAAAAAATTATTGAGCGATTTATCAAGATAGAAACAATGCAAAAGATTGAATACTTAATTATTAGATGTTTTATTACTGTTTTGAAACTTTGTAGTATTACAATAAATGTTTATAAAATATGCAAAATTATAAGTAATTCAATTTGTATAATAATATATTGAATTCATATTTGATAATATTGATAATATATGCAACCATATTAACTTTAACATGTTACCAAAATGCATAATTTTAGTAGTAGGATTTATTATATAGATGGATGGAATTTCTTACATATCTAACTGTATAATTCATTATACAGTTATATATCACAAAATTTTAATTTTGTCATAATAAATATAAAACATTATTTTGATATTTGTTTTTGATGTTTAAAATAAAATTTAGTTTGAAATGTTTAAGATGATGTATAAATGACTTTTTTTAATAATAATTTATAAAATTTCAGCTTTCTTGGATAATTATATATTGCTTAAGATCAAACATATAAATAAAATATGAAAACTAATATTTAATTTTACAATACATCTTTTTTTTGCTGAGTTGTAATTTTTAAATTTTTCAATTTTGAATGAATTAACTTTTCACAAAGTTTAAGTTCATTTTGATTTGCAGTTTTGTTTTCAGGAATGATTGATTTTGCAAAATGATATCAAAGATTTTTAATTACTAGACTATTCTAAAATATCCAGTGATTAGAAAATGCATTTATTGTAACTGCATTGGATTTTGGATTTAAAACTGCATGTAATATATTGGAGCAATTGCAGGGTGACAATTTTCTTACACTAACTCAAGCATGCATGATTTTGCTTGAGTTAATGTTTTATGCTTAGGCATTATGCTTCAGATCATTACCCAGTAAAATAAATAATAATCCAAAATTTTCATTTTTTTCAGCATTTACTTTTAAATTTTGTTTTAGAATATTGAAATAGAAAATTTGAAATACTAATTTTTTCATTGCTATTTTAATAAAATTAAAATTTTTAGATTTCAAATGTTAATATAAAAAGTCAACTGAATTTTATCTGTATTTAATGGTTGGACCAAGACATTTTTAACATTAATTCTTAATTTGATTTTTTCTAAACCGTAGTTTTTCCTTCAGATTTAGAAATGTTCATTATATTATGTATATAAAGAACATTTATATATTTTATATTATATTAAGCATAAAGTACATTTTTCAAAATTAACACATTTTACTGCCAGTTATGATTTTGTATCATCTATAGGCTAGAATTTTTAGATAAATGAAGTATGTGTTATTTTTCAGATGTTATTTATCATCTGGAAGTGTGAGAAATATTTTCAAGATTACATTTTATTGCTTGATTTCTCTCTTAGGAAATATTTAATTATGGTAGTTTTCCATTATTTACTGTTTGTCTTCAGGCATGGTTCAGTTTTGTATCATCACTTATAATTCCATAAAGATTGCACAAAATGAAAAAATTTTTTTTATTCTTAATCTATGGAAAACAGTGACATATTTTATGAAAAATAGTGGCTTATTTGATGCAGTTTTGTTTTATAATGGATGACAATGAATGTGTTTGAATATGTAATTAAGCAAAACTTTTTCCTCTGTTCAGTTTGATAACATATTGTTTTTCTTAGTCATCTGATCATTATAGTTGGTTTGTTTGTTTTTTAATTCCTTTTAGGTTTTCTGAACTTACTATCTTATAATGAATTTCAAATTTAGTAAGATATGGAGCAATTATTTTCAAATTTTTTCTAAATTTCTTTTAAAGTCTTTATAAATATGTGACATATTGCTGGATTTCAATTTCATTTTATCAGCAATATGACTTTTTTCATTATATCATTTAGTTTAAATTTAACCATGAAAATATTTTTCTTAACATGTTCTNAAATAATAATCCAAAATTTTCATTTTTTTCAGCATTTACTTTTAAATTTTGTTTTAGAATATTGAAATAGAAAATTTGAAATACTAATTTTTTCATTGCTATTTTAATAAAATTAAAATTTTTAGATTTCAAATGTTAATATAAAAAGTCAACTGAATTTTATCTGTATTTAATGGTTGGACCAAGACATTTTTAACATTAATTCTTAATTTGATTTTTTCTAAACCGTAGTTTTTCCTTCAGATTTAGAAATGTTCATTATATTATGTATATAAAGAACATTTATATATTTTATATTATATTAAGCATAAAGTACATTTTTCAAAATTAACACATTTTACTGCCAGTTATGATTTTGTATCATCTATAGGCTAGAATTTTTAGATAAATGAAGTATGTGTTATTTTTCAGATGTTATTTATCATCTGGAAGTGTGAGAAATATTTTCAAGATTACATTTTATTGCTTGATTTCTCTCTTAGGAAATATTTAATTATGGTAGTTTTCCATTATTTACTGTTTGTCTTCAGGCATGGTTCAGTTTTGTATCATCACTTATAATTCCATAAAGATTGCACAAAATGAAAAAATTTTTTTTATTCTTAATCTATGGAAAACAGTGACATATTTTATGAAAAATAGTGGCTTATTTGATGCAGTTTTGTTTTATAATGGATGACAATGAATGTGTTTGAATATGTAATTAAGCAAAACTTTTTCCTCTGTTCAGTTTGATAACATATTGTTTTTCTTAGTCATCTGATCATTATAGTTGGTTTGTTTGTTTTTTAATTCCTTTTAGGTTTTCTGAACTTACTATCTTATAATGAATTTCAAATTTAGTAAGATATGGAGCAATTATTTTCAAATTTTTTCTAAATTTCTTTTAAAGTCTTTATAAATATGTGACATATTGCTGGATTTCAATTTCATTTTATCAGCAATATGACTTTTTTCATTATATCATTTAGTTTAAATTTAACCATGAAAATATTTTTCTTAACATGTTCTATTAAATGACAATTGTGATAAATTATTAATATAATTCTATAGATTAATAAATAGAAAAAACTAAAGTTGTTAAAATAATATTAAATGAAATGTTAATATAAGTTTTTAAAACGTGCTTGTAACAGGCAAAAGCTTTCTATGACAATAAATAATTTCAATTTCAAAAAAAAATGTTCTACTATTCTGTAAATATTACCTTCCTTATTATAAAAAAAAAATAGAAGTTGTTTTAAGTTAATGGATGTATTTTTAGATTTTTGGCCTAAATAACTTTTTTAATTCTCAATAACAAATAATAATTTTTATTAATAATTTACCTTAAGCAAGAGTGTTAGTTTAAATGATATTTTAAATTATTTTAATCTTATCTATTATTTTAAAAATAATAATGTAAAATTAAAATACAGTATAAACAAATATAAATAATAACTTTGTTTGTAATGTTATTTTAATTTGTGGACAACAAAGAAATCATTACAAACAAAGTTATTGTTTATATTTATCATAAAAAATTAAAATTTTATCTTTATTGTCTGTGTAGACTTAACTGATAAAATTAACCTATACATATATATAATAGATAACCTATCTACAGTATATCAATCTCATGTGTATGTGTATATTATTAATTTTTCTGCTTACATAATAATAATTTATCTAATGATACCTTGACAACATTTAACTTACATGTTATTAAAAATTAACTTGATGAATATTCTCCATTTCAAGAAACCAGATTATACTCTCAGCAGTTCCTTTAATAATTCTTTTACCAAACTTGGAATGTTTAGTGTGTCTTCATTCCAGAGCAGACTTTCTTGCTCGTTTTTAGAATGTTTAATTTTCTACTGCTTTCTAAAAATTTTTTTCAGTTTCTTAACAAAACATTATTTCTTCTGCATATAAATATATAATGTGCTTAGTCAATTGTCAAATAAATGATTGAAATAGAATGAGATTAGTCCTCTTCACATACTAGATCTATTAACAGTATTATATACTTTTTAATAAACAGGAATACTTATTTAGCACTAGAAATGAGCTTCAAATAAAACTGCTTAAGCTTGATTAGAAATAAATTATGTAAAATTTAGAATAAACATTTATAGTTGTTTATAGTTAAAAGAACTAGCCACAGTTGCCAAGCAACAGTTTGTTTTGATTTTGTATAAAAAAAATGAAGCATGTAATTTTTTTCTGTTATAATGAATATATTGTTATGTTGTTTTATATAAAGATTTTCAAAAACATTTGTACTGTATTTTTATTTTTTCCTTTGCTTCAAACATTCAAATGACATTAAAGTCATTTGAATGTTTTTTTTTTTCTTATTAGTAAAGTTAGGGTATATCAAACTTCATTAATAATACTTGTATTCATAAATTTAAGGATATGAATTTACATTTTGTAGTTCAACATTTCTAGGATACTTCCTCTAGCTTTAGAATAAATGATACCTGTCATATTTACATAAATCAGTTTCTTACAGAAACAAATGCTATCAAATTTAATTACCTTCATATTGTGTGTATATTCCATATTGTTTGAAAGTTCTTAGGATTAATTTACTATAAAGTATAGTTAACTTTATAAACATAGTGATTTTAACAAAGTTTGTATAGGTTATTGTCATTAAAACTGGAGTTTTTCTGTTCAATAATTTCTTACAAAGAAAAATACTTTAAATTGGTACAAACTATTTTTCATTTTCTTAAATTAATTTTTTTTTCATATTCTGACATAATTCATAACTTTATTTTCTGATTTTGTTTGTGTTTTATTTAATTAATTTTTTTTCTCTTGTACTGTCTTAATCCTGAGATGAATTTTGAATATAGCAAGATTGAGGATTTTTATAGCAAACTTATATAAATTTTCTATCAAAACACATGTTGGAAAGTCAATAAATTGATTGTTCATTTTAAATTTTGAAAATTATATTTAAAAATTTATCAATAGTACATCTCACATTATTAAAATATCTGTTTACTAAATATATTAAATAATATACATAAGATGACATGTGTATATGACTCTATATGTATAGCATTAAAAAATAGGATATTCATTGTTTCAACGTTATAATAAAATTTCATTAACACCTGTCAAAACTATTACATTTCAATTAAGAACCCTTTGTCTGTCATTATTTACTAAAACTATTGAATATTTAAATTTAGTAATTTAAAAACTGATGAAATTTCATTTTCTTATAATTAAAATTTGTTATAATTTGAGAAAATTCATTATTAATCTTAGAAACATTTTGGTCAATAGTCAGTAATCATGCTTGATAACAGAATAATTAGTGCAGAATAATACACTGCAATAATTTCTTTATGATTTAGTTTATTTTTTATTCAAAAGAATGGAATTTTTAAGCTTTACATATAGTTATGAGGTTATTGATTAGTTAATTTAATCTCTTATTAATTTTTTTGTTTGCATTATAACAGTTTTTAACATTATGAGATCAGTAGGTTTACCTAATAATTAAAAATATTTGCACATGTGTTTAGGTGGAAAAGTTTTGTTTTTTATTTAAAAATTACTAAAAACATGAAATTTTTAGTTAAAAATTTAGCATTTATTTAATCTAAAAAATATTATTATTCATGTATAATATTACAGAGAATAAAACATTATCAGTTTTATAATATCAATGTTTTTTAAATTAATTTATAATAATAAAAAGTGTTATTTAAAAGCAGATCAATATATCAAAGATATGACAGATCTGATATATAAAAAAATGTTTTATTGTGTACCAGTTTGTGTCCTGGATATGATTTCTTTTATATTTAATTTTTACTTTTGATATCTTGTTTGAATATTTTACGTATTTCAAAATATTTATTTCACAAAACTAGAAATAATCATATTTTAAATATCACAGCTTAATATTTTGAAAGATTTATGATGATGGAAAAATGTATTACATCATGTAGATGATTATGATATATTATGCTATAACAGTAATTTAAGTAAAATAAATGAATATTTACTGTGGTATATGTTTTTTAGTATATTATTATATTGTCTTTTATAATATAAATATTTAAAATTTTGTATTTTCATTTTGTTTGTGAGTTTGCAAAAATTGCATTTTGCTGTTTGGTCATTCTGTTTTGTGAACCTTTATGCTCCTTTAAAGCATGATTTACCTTATTATTCTGATATCTCAACTCAATGTTTATAATTTTGTTTAAAATTATAGGTAATATATCACCTAAAATATTAATAACACTTGAACAAGACAACATTGGTGTCATATTTAATATCAGATTCAACTAGGTAGATAGATACAAATAAAAAACTATTTTATTGAATAAAGTCAAATAATATTTTATTGAAACTAATATTAGAAAAATGGAGTAAATAAGATAAAAAATGTTAAGACAAATTTTTACATAAAAAATATCAAAGGAAATAGAATTAAATGTCAGAGTGAATAGCTACTGGTAAATAAAGATTGAAGTATCTATAAATTATTTTGTGATATATTTTTAATTAACTGAATAAAACTATGTTAGCATAAAACTTTGATTTGTATATAAATGTTTAATTTAGTGAATTTTAACATTCTTTACATGAATTTTTCTGCATAAAATCATAAATTATTCATAAAAAATGATTTACTGAATAGTATCAAAATTATTAATATTTGCCAATTATGTTTTCTGTAAATAATGATAAACAGGNGTCTCACAAGCCATTCAGAAGACTAGACAAGAAGTGTATCATAGTATCCAATGATTGTGTTAACTGATTCAGAATGGAGGGAGTATGCATCAAACTAGTTTTTTATTCCTTGGTTGCAGTGATTTGGTTAATTGGAGTTCAGATACTGATGTTCTATTGTTTAAAGGGTTTTTTTTAATAACATATAATATGGAATTATTTAATATTACCATTATAATTATTATTGTCAATGTGAAATATTAATTAATAATTTTACAAAATATTTATTTATTTTTTTTAATGTCTAATGTCTATGCTGTGTTTCATATTTGATTCATCCAGAAAAGAAAATTTAGGAAAAATGTTATATAATTTTTCAGATTTTGAAAAAAATGCAGATAGAAACAAATGTAAAAAGTACATTGATTTTAAAAAGAAAAGGCTCAGTTATCAAGGTGTGAACCAGCAATCTCACAAATATAAGTAAGGCACTCTCCCACTAAGCCATGCAATCTTCAATGGCATGTTCTGCAAAACTCACTTATAAGTCACTTGGAATTTTTCAACTTTGATTCTGATTTTCTCAAAAATGTTTGTGAAGCATACTTTGTTTCTTTGCTTAATAAAGGTTTATACCAAGGCTTATTTACAAAAACAAAATTATTGAAATCTGTGATGACCATGTCATGACTTTCTCATTGAGCCAGTTAGTTTCCTGACTACCTGTAGCTGTTTTTTGCAGTTGGTTTATAGTGATATTATTTTGTTATATTTAAAAGAAATTCATATCAATGAAGAGAATTATGAGTAAAATTATATTTATTGTAATTGTTAAAAAGTTTCATTAGTTTATAAAAAATTTTAATCATTGTATATGACATAGGCCTAATGCTCATTACACTGAAATTAAAAATTGTAATAAATTTGACACTTTTTTATTTCAGATTTAATTTTTTTATAGAAATCTTAAAAACTTGAGATAAGAAAAATTTTGAATTTTCCTTATTTTTATCTTTTAGTTTGTCTTTTCCTCCAGAATTTTCTAAATATAATGCAGTGTTCTCTTTAGCAATTTCACTAGTCAGGTGAATAAAAAAATACCATTAGGTGTTATAAAATTTTCTAGTGTTTGTAAATACAACTCCCCTTTCTACAAACAAACACACATATTAGTGCTTTTTGTAGAGATAAAAGGAGTTATATTCATAAATAATAGAAAAATTTTATAATAGTGCATATTATTTATTATATAAATATGTATATAAATGAGTTTCTAGAATCTAATATCATCATAATTTTAGCTAATTTTTCCACTCTATTCTATTCATGCATATTTCTTCCTTGATGCTAATTCCTCCATCATTTTTCATATTTTCTTCCCAAATATTTGTCAGTCTTCATCTCTTTGCCTTTGTAGTTTTTGTTCCATAGCTATCTTTGGCAATTTTTATTCTGTAATTCTTCTTTTTATTTTATTAATAATTGATTCCTTTATGTTAAATTATTTGTTACAGTTTTTTATTTTGATTTTGTTCATATATAATATTATGCTTGAATGTACTTAGTCTTTTTTCTTCTGCTTTTGATATTCACATTTTAGCTCCATATTATATGCTTTTATCATAGTATTGTACAGTACTGTACATATATTCCCATATATATATAGAGGAGAGAGATTTTGACCTCCATTCAGCCTTATAAATTGCTTTCTCTGTTTTATCCTGTTTTCTATCTCTCAATAATCTCTCCACATGACTTAATTTTCCACCCCTAAATATTTGTATATTTATAATGGTCACATACTATAGAAGTTGTACAGTATTAATTTTTATACTACTGTTTATATCTCTCACACAAATATGTGTTTCCCATCTTTGTAGCTAATCCTTTCACATACTTGCATTGAAGTGCATTTGAAAGAGATTGTGCAGAAGTTAATTTACAACATGGGCTAGTCTCTACAAAGTCTTTGTTGGTAACCAGTGATTCTTCTGTAGATTTGATGTCTTTATTATCCTGTTTATCAGTTTCATCTTTCTTAAAATAACTAAAGAATGTCATTTTCTGGCTTAGCTGTAAAGCATAATTTAATATATATATATATAATATCAATGATACATTAAATATGGACTAATTACTGATTTGTGTACTATTAGTGCCTAGTTCTATTTGTGGGAAATACAGTACTTATAGTACACAAAAAAATTTCCAAGCAGGAAAATGTCATATAAAGACCTAGGCAAAAAATAAATTGTGTAAGTGTGAACTTCATAAAACTGAAACAAGAAATAAAGAAAATCTTATATATATAATACAGAAGATATGAAAGCATCTTCACTTCTGCTTTTCCAACACCAGGAATTAACAGTCTTCCTTTGCAGAGATGACCTTTTATTGTAGGCTATGACTCTGTCACAATATGCAAAACAGTTAAACATGTTCACTGATGACAAGCCATAAACTCTTGTAAAAATTGTATACTTAATTTTAAAATGGCAGATGGCATATTTACAACATATATAAAATACAGAAGATACGAAAAAAGAAGTGAAGACATTTTTGTATCTTCTATATTTTATATATATTGTAAATATGCCATCTGCCATTTTAAAATTAAAGAAAATCTTATTACATTGATTCTGTTTCTTCTGTTCTGTTACATTGATTCTGTTTCTGTTTCATTGATTGATTCTGTTAAAATCTTATACATTGATTCTGTTTTCTAAAAATATGGAATGTCCAGAATAATATCTACTAATGGTGCCTACAAAAGTATTTCAGAATTCCAAAATGGATAATAGTACAGTAGAGCATTGATTATCCGAAAGAATTCCAGTCGGCAAATTTAAATTTTCGCCAGTGCTGTGGCGCTGCAATCTTTGGCTATGTCTTGGGCTACTCAAATATTTTACGTTTTTGATACTAAATTAACTTCTGAAGTATAATTTTTTATTCTTTTTATATTTTTCAATATATTTATTTTGTTTGTACAAAATAAAAAAATAATTTTNACATAAAAGTCAAGGAACTATAACTGTATGTGCAACCCTTTGTGAGATATTTGACTCCAAAGATCAGTTTTTAACAAGTATCAGTATACTGCCTATTCTCAATGCTCCACGTTATAAAGGCTCACTATCGTTTGCCTTGACCAACACTCTGCATATAGTTGTGTGCTTCATTGCTTGCTATTGCTCACACTTCAGTTCTCAGGTGGGGGCAAACCTCCACATCCCCTAAAACTATATAACATGAAGTATTCCATGAACAGTTAAGTGGGCTACTCAAAGCTAGCATAGCGTGTAAGCTAAATAGTTAAAAGCAACTTACGATCTTGCATGACCCGTTTTGGGGGATGTATCTTATGAAGAGTTGCTTGTAGAGGTCTGGTTCCTTTGACTTTTTGCTCCTATAGATATGCTCTACAGCTCTGATAAGGTCCCAAATGTCTTATTCAGAGCTTGAATTGAGCTCATCAGGTTGCTTGTTAAACATGTGATACTTATTGGAGTACATAACAGGGCTGCAGAGTCAGTAAAAAACACTCAACTCTGCTCCTGATAATTTTAGTAGACCAACTCCAACTCCTGACTATGGCAAAATTAAATACCAAGTCATTTTATGGGGAGCAGAGATGCTCATAGGGAGGTACCCTACTCTGAACTCTGAAAGGAGTCTGGGGTGTTTACCCAAATACTTTTATAGTTAGTATTTTTAATATTTTACTTAAATTAATATTTATTTGTATAAAAAAAATTAATTTTTAACAAATGCTTAATAAGAGGAGAAAAGGGGTGATAAAATTCTACATCTACATATATTCAACATTTGCACTTCAATTTCACCCTTCCAGAAGAGTTAGTCCAACTAAACAGTGTGTGATTTAGCTAGCTACTTCAGCCTCTTGTTCAGAAAAGAAAAATTTGTATTCTGATCAATTAGTCTGGCTCATTCAGAAAAATAGAGTACTTATTTAGAGCAGGGATAATAAAGGAATAATTCAAAAATATTCAAATTCAATTGGGTCAAAATAATACAGTGAGTGATCGGTTAACGAACATAATCTTTTCCAAGGCTTTGTTTGCTATCCAAATTGTTCGTTAATTGATTATAATTATTGATTTACCATATGTTTTTATGGGAATATGATTAATTCATTCTGGAGACCACCAAAAATAAAAAAATATATACTTTCTTACTATGTTTATACATTCTTGCATATATACATATGCATATATATACATATATACAGTCTTGCATTTTTATTAGTCATGTTTTTTTCTGTTTGTGGGGGTTAAAGAATCTGTCTAATGTCGATTGCTTTTCTATCTTCTTCAGGATTTTTCAGAAGTAATTAATTAATAGTATTTTAATTGTAGAGATCCCTAAGCCTATTAAACTCAACCTAGTTTGGATGCTATTTTAAGACCGTTGTTCTGACATCCTCCTACTTCTTCAAAAAAAATGTTTAATAGCAGATATTGACATTAATTCTTTTTTTCAGAAGAAAACATATCTCACCAAGTTTCTTGGTATTCTTCTGTCATCAGATCCGTTTCAGGTTCCATTATGAGCTCTTTAATGTTCTTTATTTCTCATAAGGAGACCCTACAGCTTTGGGGAAACGGATTTTGATGATCTTTGGTGTAGAGGTAGTACACCATGTGAGTGTACTACCTGTAAAATACTAAAATGCAACANTATTTATTTTGTTTGTACAAAATAAAAAAATAACTTTTAACGATACAATAGTCTTTGTTAGGCTTAACATCAACGAAAATTCAATGTGAAGCGACACGCAACGGAGAAAAATTTCAACATGGGATAAATTAATATATTTTTTTGTACAAAATCGGATATCCGAAATATCGATTTTCCGAACAACCCCAGTCCCCAATTGATTCGGATAATCGACGCTCTACTGTATAATTAATACAAATTACAGGTAGTTCCTGATTTATTGATAGAATCCTGGAATAGAACTTCATTATAAGTTGAATATAAAAAATGGCAATAATGAGATACAGTTTAAAATACTATGCCTAAGCCTACATAATAATATATATGTATATGGAGGGTAAAAAAATAAACATTGCACCAGGCTATATCATACTTTTATTTCATAACTAAATGCAATTGCGTTGGTAGAGGTAATCAGTAGTGGACTATTCATTGGTTTGATTGCATGCATCCCAACCATCCTTTGCATGGAGCAAATCCTGTTTTAGATCTTAAGAAAGATACTTTAAATTACAAAGTTGCAGATCAAGCTCATTACTGAATGTTTCTTGCCCAGTTAAATTACTCAAAGGAGAAACAACTATAAACCACCAAAAATGAGTGATAATTGAGTGCTCCAGAACATGAAGAGAAGTTTCACATTGTTTTTACCATTAATTTTTATTTAATTTATTATTAATAATTCACTTTAACCTTATTATAAAATTAAAATTAGAATGATAATTTCAGACCAAGCAGTTTTTCAGAAAGTTGTCTTTTTTGAAGTAAACTTAAAGTTACAATGAAACATGAACAAACTTACCAGTTAATGCTATATGTAGTGTGTTTATTGGCTGTTATGGTATTACATTTAACATTTTATAATTTTACCATTGGTATTAGAATGTGTACTAATTATTTGGACTCAAATAATTTTTTTTTAATGTTACTTGGCTATAATAAGTATGGGTGATTTTAAGTCAAAGACTGACTATATTAGCTGGTTATATAATATCTTATGCTCAATTCCTAACAGTTTATGCATCTTTTTAAAAGTTAAATATTGGTAGATATTCAGAAATTTTCTAAAATACTGTAGAAATAAAATGCAAACAGAACAGTTTGCAGTTTATTTTTGCTTACAACAATAGAATTTATGGCATTTTCTATTATAAAATGTTTATTAAGTTTTCTGATTAATAAAATTTTAAATACTGGGAATATTTACTGCTAAAGCCAAATTTTACTTTGGAATGTATTAAAATGCAACTCTAATTTCAAAATTCAAATAATGAGAATATACAGCAGTATATTATTAATATCAATCTGCCAGATTGTATTGGGCTATATTAGGCCCAATACAATCCAGCAGATCATTTGGCATTAATCAAGAATCAGGTTATTTAATGTTTATAAATATATTTTTACATTACTGTCAATATCACAGATTACTATATAATAATTATTTAAAAACTTATTTTTTTTTTTTTAGATATGGAAACTGAAACTCCTCCTGCTTTACCACCTAAAAGTAAATGGTCAACTGATATAGCAAAAAATAAACAGAATAAAAGTGATATTGCATCTTCTCCAACACTTCTACCAGATTTCAATGTCATTCCTACTAATGAAAATGAAAAAGAAACTGTGAGTAGATATGCTAATGTATCAGATTTCAAACCAATCCCAGCACCAAGAAATTCAATACGTCCAGTATCAGAGATTAGAACATACAGTTCACCACAAAAATCCACAGCACATAATAGTTTAATAAATTTATCTTCTGGAATTCCTAATCCAACATATTTTTCTATGCCAGTGAAAGATGATGCTGTTTGTAATAACTTTTCTGAATGTAAAGGATCATATAAAAGTACTAGTACAAAAAGTGTTTGTAGCGATACAGATTCTATCCGTTATTTAGAAACAACTAAACCAAAACTAACAAAAAGTTCCAGTCTTAAAGAAAAATGGAAACCACTGCTGAAAATTGGACAGCATACTTTAACAGGCAAAAAATTAGAAAAATCAAAAAGTAAAAGTTTGGATCATGAATCTGGAGATCATGTATATGAACCATATGACTTTCATTGTAATAAAACTCACACACACAGTTATGAGGAAATAGCAGATCCTTATGAACAGAAGTGTGACATTTTTGATCTTGTTACTTTTAAATCGCCTCTGTATGGAACTTGGATAAAATCAGATTCTGTTAAACAGATTGAATTAGAGACAGATTCAGTAAAATACAATAGTTTAAGTAAAGAAACAGTAGAGACTTCAGAGTATGATATGCCATTGACACTTAATGTACAGAGTAAAGATTATAATTGTCCATTAATATTGAAAATAGAAGGGACAAAAAAAGATGAATGTTTATCAGAAGATATTGAGTGCAATACTATTTATGATATACCATTGCCAGAAATTCCTCCTCCATCTTATCCACCTCCACCATTACCTATTAATATTTCAAATGAAAAAACAGATGTAACATTATCTCAACCACCTGTTCTTCCTCCAAGACAACAAGTTTTGCCAACTTTTCCATTTCCAGTTTCAACTGTATCTTCAGAAATAAAACAGAATTCACCTCCTATTCCTGCAAGAAGTCCAATAAGTAGCAATAAAATTCAATCTGATCTCATTTCAATCACAGATACTAAGAAACCATTAATGCCAGTTCGTCCTGCACCTCCTGTACCTAGGAGCTCAACATCTAGTTCTGTTCCACCTATACCAAATAAAACTCATCCATTTAATCAATTATCACCACCAATGAGTATAAATGTGATTAAAGATTGTAAAAAGTATGATTTAAATCAATATGATGATAAATTCACTGCATTTTCTAGTACTTCTAGAAGTGAATTTTCTGAATCATCAAATTCTAACATACTAAATTTCAGTGATAAAAGTTTATATCATTCTGGTTACTTGTTTAAAACTGGAAGCAATAGAAAAGGTATTATTTTTTATTTATCTATTATGATTATAAATGTCAGTAAAGCAAAACTATAATTAAATAATGTTTTATTGCTAATGTATATTCATAAATATATTATTATCTAAGCATTTTAAAAATGTTAGAACTTTTTAAAAATACAGTAGAATTCTGATTATCTGAATTGATAAATGGCAAAAATTTGGATAGTTAGATTAAGGAAAAAAATTATTATCCACAAAAAACACTATCCTAATAATGACATCAAGTTTTGTGGACTTTCATGACTGTTGTAATGTATTCATGACAGTTTTCTTTTCTAATTGCTATTTTTTCACATCATAATATCCTTCTTGACTGCAATTACAGACAAGATATTTTCATTTACTTGCCATCATAAATTATTTAACAGCCATAAAAAAAAGAATAGAATGAGTTTGAAAATAAAACAGCACAACCAAACACTAAGACAATAATGAAACTAGGTACATACTGGAATAGACAAGTCCAATGATTGTGGCTTGTGAGCACTAAGATTGGCTTTACTTTATTGCTAGACTTATTACACCATCACAGGACATCAAATTAGGTTTAGAAAAATGCTATTTTATTTTCAGAATGCATTTCAGACATGGAGTCCCTCATCAGCTTTTTTGCTACAAAATTAATAGGAGGTTAACAATTTTTAAAAGTACCGTAATTGACAGGAATGAAAAAAGGATGTAGACTTACATTTAACATATTGATTCAATGTTTTGAACATTAAAAGATTAAACATGCAATAAAACAAAAAAAAATTTCATTAAAAAATGGTAGTGCTGATACAATAACACAATAATAAGCTGAGGTGCTGGTAAAACAGTAAAGTATTAAAAAAATATTTACATTGTTAAAACAAAATAATAAGCAGATTCACAGTAACATGAATAGAGTAACAAGATGATTTGAAGTACATTCCAGAATAGCCGTCACCCTCTCCCCTATCCATTTTCACACTTCTCCCCTCCCCCCATGCCCCCTCTGGTCAAATATGCGTACCACGATTTGTGTAGTTTTTGGCCGGAATTATTATTCATGATTTTCTCTTCGTTTTTTATTATTTCTAAGTATTCATACCATCTTCTTTTATAAGTATTTTGACAGTATCCTTTACAATCTGACAGCCTTCGTTATTACAGTGGGCAGCTACAGCTGAGTTATCATTATTGTGTGCTTTGGTAAAGATATATTTTTTAAAACGAACTTTTAATTCCCTACTAGTTTCACCAATATAAGATTTGGATGTGGTGCAGTTGCATTCAAATTTGTAGACAATGTTTTTTTGGTCCCATGTGTTAGCTTTACTGTTAGGTACGTTTATTTTCTTATGTAAGCTGTTTCGATGTTCGGGTACCAAAATGATACCATAATTAATTAATTTACTTTTAATTCTTTCAAAAATATTCATAACGTAAGGGATTTTAAAAAATTTATAAGCTGTGTTGTCAATTGGTTGTTTGTGTGTATTAACATTTTTATTAATAAACTAGTTACTGATTATGCGCTTGCTATAATTGTTCATTAAATACATTTTTATGATGTCTTTAATTTCATTAGAAGCGATAGAGTAATTTAGCATCTAGCGGTAAAGTAAAGCCAATCTTAATGCTCACAAGCCATTCAGAAGACTAGACAAGAAGTGTATCATAGTATCCAATGATTGTGTTAACTGATTCAGAATGGAGGGAGTATGCATCAAACTAGTTTTTTATTCCTTGGTTGCAGTGATTTGGTTAATTGGAGTTCAGATACTGATGTTCTATTGTATTTTAAAACAATTTAAATCATTTATAAATTAAATTCAATATTGAAAGAGCAGAAGATATTTTTGAATTGATATTATTGTCATATCTGATCATATTTGCTGATTATCTATTATTTCTAATTTATTTTGTTTAAAACAAGTTAGATTATATATTCAATAACTAATTTTTCAATGAAAATATAGATAAAAAATAAATTTCATATGCATGGCAAGTGCACTTCAATCAGATCTTAACACCCTACTCCCACCCATTCACACCTTTGCACTTTTAATTTGGTTTAATCATATTTATTATCTTTTCAAATTGTGCAGAAATTTTTTATAATCAGTTCAAATTTTAATGGTATAAACTTCAATTCCAAAGACATTTTGTTTGATAAGTGCCATTATAGAACTTTTATCTTTAAACCTGATGCGCAGACCTCAAGAGGCTGAAAATATTGTATTTCATTAAAAAATTGTTACTGGAAGGATATAGATTTTTTGTTTTGTATTTTGTATTATTTAAATAAATCACTGGAACTGAAATCAAAGATTTTTGTTAATGAAACTAAATATTTTTCATTATTTTAGAATTTCTTCAACGGTGGTGTATACTAGACAATAAACGTTTTAGTTACTATATCAATGAGAAAGTGAGTAAATAAAATAAATTGTTTACAAAATAAATTCTGACTTTTGCATTCATATTCTAAATGTTTATTTTTATAGGAAAGTTCACTTCGGGATAGTATTGATGTAAAGCATATGGTTGCAATAGCAATTTGTTCTCAAGAAAAACACAGGTAAAAATTTTTTAAAATTAATTTAAATTTGCTTCCGCAAATGAAGGTTAGAAAAAATAAGGAATTTATTATTAATGATAATTATTAATTAATTTTGTTTTCTTTTTCTATATCTTTGATGCAAAATTTTTGAAAAGAATAAAATTTAAAAAAAGTTAAAAACATACAGTTAAAAAATTAAATAACAGAATTAATCAACTGTACATCTGTTATTTATTTCTAACAATTCATATTTTTCTGAAGAAGAAATTGCTGAAAACTATTTAGCTTGATATTTAAATCCAAAAACTTTAACTGCAAATAACAAAAAGTAAAACTATGATATGCTTCTTGTCTAGTCTTCTGAATGGCTTGTGAGCACTAAGATTGGCTTTACTTTAAGATTGGTGGTGTAATAAGTCTAGCGGTAAGTGTTTTTCTAAATCTAATTTGATGTCCTGTGGTGGTGTAATAAGTCTAGCGGTAAAGTAAAGCCAATCTTAGTGCTCACAAGCCAAAAAGTAAAACTGTTTAGCTAAGATATAAGATTAGAATTAGAAAGCTGTTTAAGTAAATTTATGTGTGTGTATATGGGGGGCATCTGTGAAATATATGCAATACAGGCAACTATGTTAATTTGGCAGATTACATTTAAAGTTATTTCCATAAAACAAATATTTCTTTAAAGTAAATTACAGCTTTTTTTCATTGCTATGCATACAAAAGCATAGAAACATATTTACACTATCATTTATTAAGTGCCAATAGCACTAGACAACAAACAATGCAAAAAGTAAAAAAAATTAATTGAAATTCTGTTAACCTCCTTAAGACAAGATAAGCACTGAAAATAATAAAAACATGCATATTATTGAAAAGTGTCAAATTAGTAGAGCACTCTAAAGCAAAATACTTTGAGGTATGCCTGTAATAATTAAATATATCAAGGATTATAAAAATTAACATATTTTTAATTATTACAATTTTAATAGTGTACTGTAAATTTAAAAAAATTAATGTGTTGTTTGTTGTTAATATGCAAATTTGAAAATCAGAATTATAATAAAAACAAAACTATAGAAATTGCAAACATATATGTGTTTGTAATTATTTTAATAATTTTTTTTAATTAAAGAATTGTTTTATAAGAAATAAAATCAGAAATGGTGACATTGTTATTAGAGTTAATTGATCTGACTCATTTCTTTTTCAATTTATTATGATTATTATTTAATTGAATGAATCATTAATTTGGTTTTGTGTTAAAAAATCCATTTAATTAAAATTTAATAGATTTTTTTTAATATTTATCTATTTCTGAAATGTTAAGTTATTTATTTATTTTAGATTAAATTAATCTATAAAAATAAATTTTATTTAAATCTATATATGTAATTAATTTTTGAAATGACAGTAAAATATGAAATTTAGTAATATACATATATTTATTCTTCACTAAAATCAGTTTAATATTTTTACACTGAAATGAGATAAATTAATTTTTTCATAATTATGTTATGTTGTTTTAATAATTTATTATAATTCTGTTATACATTTTTATTATATATTTTATTAATTCATTTTCTTTTGATATTTATTGAAAACAGCAATTAACTGTAGGAGAATGCTGGTAGCTGTCTGAATATATAAAAGTTATTATAATTTAATTATTATGAAGTTGTTTTAAATAACTGTAATGCATGATCTGAAAACAAATTATTTTTTAGTTTTCTACTGAATTTTTTTTTTTATTGACTTTGAATAGATGCTTCTGTGTTTATATTTTATTTAATCTGTAATAGAAGTAAAAGTTGTTTTGTGATTTGTGATTTGATTAATTTTTAACAACCACTTCTACATTGATTAATTATTAATTAATCAAAAATGACATGGGCAGAAGTAATAAAAAATAAAAATAAAACTGTAGTTATGAACAGAAGGGTAGATGAAGGTTGATTTAAGCAATGAGAGTTTGAATGTTGAGTTATGAAATCAGAAGATCTTTAACGCACTTATAAACTTTGTCGAGTCAGCAAAGGCTCTGGACCTGCAACACGACAATGAGTAAGAACATCGTCATCTAGTTCAACATGTGTATTAGGTATAGCTACTTGTGTGTATTTGAGTTACAACTCTATCCGCCAAGCAGTATTTCCTGTAAACCTAATTATAATATTCACCATTTTGATATCAAGAATGTTAATTTTATGGTACTAAGCCAGGTAATGTCTACTTTGTGTTAAGGAACTTATAGTTGCGTTTTTATGTACGGACCTAAAAATCTGTGCCTCTCTTGTTTTCTTTTGTAAATATTATTTCCATATGTAACCTGTTTATGTTTTAAATAATGTTCCCGGTGCGGCTCTTGANCCCCATTGAGAAACTGCTCTAGTTTATCAAGGATTTGTTGCAATTTGGCAGCCTTGAAACACAGTATCATAATGCATGTGAGAAGTATCACAGAGGATTGTTGGCTGTTGAACATATACCTACAGAATGGAGATCAGATTGAACAATATTTCCTCCATTGCCAAAGTCTCTTTATAGCATGCACATCTTATACAAATAAAATGTCTGTTCCTTGCAGTGCCTAAAGTGCCACAGTAGGGAGTTTTGGTGCCAATATTTTTTAAAGAAATATCCCCCATGTTTTGAAATGCATCGTACCAGATTTGGTTGTATTTGAACTGTTAGATGTCTCTCCAGTGAGTGCTGTATAGAAGCACTTTAATTATGATCACCTGAAATATACTGTATTTTAGTACAATAAAAGTATTTTTCAGATTGTATCAATAGTTAACAAACTTGAAAAATGTATGTTTTTCAAGAACATAAAATTAACAATAATGATTTAGATCAGGGGTCACCAAACTTTTTTCACAGCAGGCCACATAACTGCGAAAATGACAAGCATGAGCCGCATAACCATTTTGTTCAATACGGTACACTGAATACACGAAAAATAAAGACAACCAACATATTTATTTATCAATACACAAACACGATGACTGCAGCAAGCTCATAATGGCTTTTCTTAGAAACTCCATTGCAGATACTTACACAAAAAGCATTCTGAAATCCAAAGTTGTCGAAGTTTTTTTCACCGATTTTCCTAAAAATTATATTACTCTCAGATGCAAAAATCAGATTAGACAAATTTTGGCATTTTTACATAAATACATATTGTATCAATATATACTGTATGTATAGTTGAGCAGGGCTGTGGAGTTGGAGTCGGAAAAAATGTGTCGACTCCAACTCCTGCATTTTAAATTTACTTTAGTTTTTTTATTTAAATGAAAGAAAATTTATATACAGTGGGTGATTGGTTAACAAACAAATTGGATAATGAACACTTTTGCAAAAGATTTTTATGTTTGTTTAGAAACAATTCTTTTATAGTATTCGCGAGACTGTCAGTCAAGCACTCGCATTGGTTTTTATTTTCAAAAGGTGAGAGTATAATAGCAAAGGTAGAGAGTGAGCAGAAGATGTCTGATGTCGCTGGGCAGTATGGTTTGAACAGGTCTACAGTAGGCTGAAGTTCAATCTTATCCAAGAAAGATACTGTATAATCAAGAAGACTCAAGCAGCTAAAGGAGTAACAAAAAATCACATCTGACAAGGAGACCCTACGGCTTTGGGGAAACGGATTTTGATGATCTTTGGTGTAGAGGTAGTACACCATGTGAGTGTACTACCTGTAAAATACTAAAATGCAACACTCAAATATATTTGAGAAAAACGAACTTAAAGTTTTTTTTAGCACTTTATATATAAGTATTTTGTATACTTCTGCTTGAGTGTCCTGTGGCTGATTGGTACACTCCTGACTTGTACGCTTGAGTGCGATTCCCTTCTGTATACTTTTTTCCTTTTTTTTAATTCATTAATACTTATAATGTATTTATTTATTTACTCATTCATTTATTTCTTATTATTTAATTTAATTTCTACTATTCCAAGTCTAATATTTTTACTTTTGTTGACAATAATATTATGAGCATTTACTTTTCGAAAATAATTTAATTGCAACAATTATAAATTTTTTTCATTCAACACATCCAATGTATTATTGTATAATTCTGTGTCTATCAGCATAGCATTTTCAGATAGTTTATCAGAAGATGTTGTTGCAATTAAATTATTTTCAAAAAGTAAACGCTCATAATACACTACTACATCTTTTAGCTGCTGCTTCGATACATCACTGTATAAAGAGTTATCATCAACAGTTTTTTGTCACAACGTGAAGAACTTGCTTCTCTTGATGGCATTTTTTTAATTATAAAATAATTTTTCAAAATCAATTTCACTGCACAAATACGTCTATTCACGTCAAAATTCAGAAACAAACTGTTAAAGAGTGAGTGAAAAAGAACTCCGATAGAAAAAATTCTCCTAGTGAGAATTAGATCGGAGGTCACCATTGGTGATAACAATTAGATGGGAAAGTTGACACATAGGTGTCAAGAATGCACTGTTATTGTCAACAAAAGTAAAAATATTAGACTTGGAATAGTAGAAATTAAATTAAATAATAAGAAATAAATGAATGAGTAAATAAATAAATACATTATAAGTATTAATGAATTAAAAAAAAGGAAAAAAGTATACAGAAGGGAATCGCACTCAAGCGTACAAGTCAGGAGTGTACCAATCAGCCACAGGACACTCAAGCAGAAGTATACAAAATACTTATATATAAAGTGCTAAAAAAACTTTAAGTTCGTTTTTCTCAAATATATTTGAGTGTTGCATTTTAGTATTTTACAGGTAGTACACTCACATGGTGTACTACCTCTACACCAAAGATCATCAAAATCCGTTTCCCCAAAGCCGTAGGGTCTCCTTGTCAGATGTGATTTTTTGTTACTCCTTTAGCTGCTTGAGTCTTCTTGATTATACAGTATCTTTCTTGGATAAGATTGAACTTCAGCCTACTGTAGACCTGTTCAAACCATACTGCCCAGCGACATCAGACATCTTCTGCTCACTCTCTACCTTTGCTATTATACTCTCACCTTTTGAAAATAAAAACCAATGCGAGTGCTTGACTGACAGTCTCGCGAATACTATAAAAGAATTGTTTCTAAACAAACATAAAAATCTTTTGCAAAAGTGTTCATTATCCAATTTGTTTGTTAACCAATCACCCACTGTATATAAATTTTCTTTCATTTAAATAAAAAAACTAAAGTAAATTTAAAATGCAGGAGTTGGAGTCGACACATTTTTTCCGACTCCAACTCCACAGCCCTGCTCAACTATACATACAGTATATATTGATACAATATGTATTTATGTAAAAATGCCAAAATTTGTCTAATCTGATTTTTGCATCTGAGAGTAATATAATTTTTAGGAAAATCGGTGAAAAAAACTTCGACAACTTTGGATTTCAGAATGCTTTTTGTGTAAGTATCTGCAATGGAGTTTCTAAGAAAAGCCATTATGAGCTTGCTGCAGTCATCGTGTTTGTGTATTGATAAATAAATATGTTGGTTGTCTTTATTTTTCGTGTATTCAGTGTACCGTATTGAACAAAATGGTTATGCGGCTCATGCTTGTCATTTTCGCAGTTATGTGGCCTGCTGTGAAAAAAGTTTGGTGACCCCTGATCTAAATCATTATTGTTAATTTTATGTTCTTGAAAAACATACATTTTTCAAGTTTGTTAACTATTGATACAATCTGAAAAATACTTTTATTGTACTAAAATACAGTATATTTCAGGTGATCATAATTAAAGTGCTTCTATACAGCACTCACTGGAGAGACATCTAACAGTTCAAATACAACCAAATCTGGTACGATGCATTTCAAAACATGGGGGATATTTCTTTAAAAAATATTGGCACCAAAACTCCCTACTGTGGCACTTTAGGCACTGCAAGGAACAGACATTTTATTTGTATAAGATGTGCATGCTATAAAGAGACTTTGGCAATGGAGGAAATATTGTTCAATCTGATCTCCATTCTGTAGGTATATGTTCAACAGCCAACAATCCTCTGTGATACTTCTCACATGCATTATGATACTGTGTTTCAAGGCTGCCAAATTGCAACAAATCCTTGATAAACTAGAGCAGTTTCTCAATGGGGGTGATATCGCCTCCCATTTTGGGGGGTGATTAGTAACAATTTATATTTTGGGGGTGAAAAACAATTTTCTATGCGATATAGTAAAACATTATATTAAGAATAATTAGATATTTTATTCGTTATATCTTACAATAATTAAACAAATAACATTATACTAGTGACTAATCTATTCAATGCAATATGAATTTGGCATTAGCCTTAGTCCTCGGCATCAGAATTTTGAAGCTTGCAGTGGGAATTCACAGTGTATAATGCTTAATTTTAATTTTGTTAATTATATCAAAATCTAATACATACTCTGAGTAAATAAATGTTTAATTTTTTACAAAGTATATAATTATCAAATAAACTAATAAACTCAACAAAATTTTTTTGAAGTGAAGTAAACTCAACTCCCAGACATTGATCATTTAGTTCAAGGAAATTAATTCTCTTCAGAGCTTGTCGAGTCAGTAGTCCTCAGCATAAATTTTTATGACAGTGAAATTCTTGAAGTGTAGCTGCAGCATTGCCATTCTTTTTAATGAAAATGTCTTCAAAATATCCTGAAATGTAATCACAGTAGATTTAGTTGCATTAGGACTGCTAAATATCTCTAAATAGTGTTAAATAAGGTATGTTAATTATGATCCTGTGTGTGTGTGTGTGTGTGTGTGTGTGAGACTGTGTGACTGTAGACACAATCTAATGCAGCTCAGTAAAACATGAAATTACTTGTAATGTATTAAAAGGTTGGTTCCTAATTTCATGTCTGTAAAATCTGATAGAAATCTTTATTCTAATATTAAAAAAAATATGAAAAATGAGATAATTCTATATCCATTACAGCAAACTATAAAAAACTTGATGCAATTAACATGAATTTACTTATAATGTATATTAATTTTTTACTTTATCATCCACATTATATTGAATCTTTTTCTTGCACATTTTTACTGCTTATAATAACTCACTTATGGAACTTAATTGCTAAACCATATGAAAAACAAAAATGAAACTTTTAATATAGCAGGGAATTAAATTACCATAAAACAAATGGTTTGGACAAATCTTCAGTAGCCATGCTTGGGTTCAGATCAGTTCTGATTCATAGCATAAAGATGAATATTGAAGGTAGTGAGAAACATAACCTAATTCTCAGCCAAATATTAAAAGTTTTGTTTTAAGTCTGGTTATTCAATTTTTAACTTTTCTATCTTCAAACCTTATATTTGTAAAAGATTGAATAAATCATTTTATGAATTAATAAAATTAAATAACTGCAAAAATATTACTAATTTAATAAAAGTAATTAAAGTTTCATAGAACAATAATTTTCACAATTTTATTTATATTATTTCATTATGGAAAACCATTCTAGTGAGTAGGAAATTAAATGATATGAAAAAGTTTCACCAAATTTAATTTATTTCTTACAGCTGCACAAATTGTCAATTAGAACTCTGTTGTTTTGAACTCAGCACAACCAAAGAAGAAGGTCGACAGTTTTTATTTGGTGCTAGGTTGCCTTCAGAACGTCAGGAATGGTTAAAATATATTTATAAAGCAATGTCACCTCTCTCCTGCCACATAGAAGAATGGTTTATTGATTTTAAGCATGCAGGTTTTGTATATCTGAAAGAGGGCACTGCTGGTCATTGGCAGACAGCATGGATTGTGCTTAAAGGACGTAATTTACTAGTTAGCCAGCTTGAAATAAATGTAATAGAAGTAGTTGATTTAAGAAAATCCATGGGTGTAGGTAAGAAAATAAAGAAACCATTTAAAATGATTTATTTTAAATTTTAGTACAAGTAAAATACTAAATAATTATCATAGATAATTACACATCATTGTGAATCCACATCATTGCATAATATTAAGAATATTAAACATTATCAGCATTAAAATCTTTCTATTTACTTGTTTTTAAGGTTAGGCATTTATTATCATTATTATTACAGTAAAAGCTCAATAAAATGGACTTCATGTTATTACAGAGCTGATTTTGGTCTGGCCAAAAGTATAGGCAAATTATAAGAACACTCATTTGTGTAACAGGTTCCTGCTACCACAGACTATTTTTCAGGTGTGCAGATCACTGTTATTATGCCCTTTTATTTCATCATAGTCATCATTTTATTTACTTTATTTACAAAAAATAATATAAAAGTCATTTCATAATAATTTTTTAGCATAGATTTTTACATTACTTTTAGTTTTTGTTTCATTTTCTGATTGACTATTTTTGTTCAGTTTTGGCTTCATTTTCTCTATGAGTGATGAGCATTAGATTTGTTTTGTAAAGCAAAGCCACAGATCATAAAAGAAAAGAAAAAGCTTTAGATTTAACACAAAAAATAGATATAATTTATCAGATTGAAGATTGAAAATCTTAAGCTGAAGTTGGTAAAGAAATGTCTTTGAATAAGCAGACAATTTCAGATATTTGGAAAACAAGAGAAAAACTAAACTGACTTTTCTTAAAACAATTCTTTAAAAAAAATGAATAAAAGTATTATTTTAATAAGTTTAATAAAAATCTAGTTTATACACTTTACAACTGAAACTTTGTCTATTATGTAATTGACTTTTATCCACACTATTGATATAGGCCTACAGTAATGTACTACAGATCAATATTACTATATACAATAGAATCCCCTTATATTCATGATAACAGATCTGCTGAAATGAATTGGTGTCTTGGCCTGGAGAAAACATCTGAAAACTGCATATGTGTTTTCCAGGTCTATTATCAAGATTTGTTCTAACATGATTCTACTGTATAGTAATGGACTCTTTAATATAGCAGACAAGTCTGTAACAAGTAATCACAATAAAACAGACTTTCATTACAATGGACCAATGTCTTCAGTCCCATGATAGTCCAAATTCAAGCTTTTACTGTATTATATTGGGTTGAATGGAAAGTTTCTGCATTTTTGAGAAAAAAACACAAGATGATTTTAAAATAATATCAGGTAACCAAATAAATAAATGTCATTTTTGAAATGTGAATAAGATGCTTATATTTTTTGTCTAAAGTAATTTTATTTATAAAGATATTCACCTTCACATTCATTATACTTTCTCAACAGGAGGGCAGTTTGAAAATGCCTTTATATATATATATATATATGATTTGAATGACTCCAAAAAAATCTTAGTGTTTGGTGGACTTCGAGGAATATTGTTCATCCTGAGTACTTGAATGTTGGTCGAACCCTCACAGCAGATTTGTACATTGAGCAGCTACAAAGAGTATGTGGCAGATTAAGGTTAAAACATCTGTCTTTGGCGACTCATTAAGGTGTTTGTTTTTACAAGAAAACACTCGCACACACATTGCAGAAATTAAAGAAACAAAATAATACATTTGGGATAGGAACTTTTACCTCATCCTTCCTATTCTGCTGACTTATCTCTATTGGATTATCACATTTTTTAACTTTGGATAATCATATGCATGGAAAACAATTTACAAATCATGCAACTAATAATAATAATAATAATAATCTTTATTTGTTGTAAAAGGCTTTCGCCTGTTACAAGGGCGTTTTCTTTTGAAAAACGCGTATTAATTTAACATCTCATATATTCTGTTCTCATCAACACTGATATATTCTATTTACTAATCTATAATTTACATTAACATTTTTTTTTTTTCCACAATTATCATTTAATAAATTGTTTAACATAGTTATATAACATGTAAATCGTGTTAGTATTAGCTCTGTCAAAAATCTTAAACATTTCCCTTTCACTATTACATTTAGCCAGCGGTCCCATCTGGAGCCTTTGTAATTTATCTTTTTCATTACAGCATTCACATATAATATGAACTCTAGATAACATTTTGGTACATTTTGGACATTTAGTTTGGGTATAGTCTATATATTTATCATTTATAATTATTCCATTTTTATTTAGCCTAATCTGTATAAAATACTTTTTGATGTTAAATAAGTTTTTCATGTTAAATCATGCAACTATAAAAGAGGAAATAACTCATTTTTAATGCTAAAAATGGTATTTTCAAACTGTGAAACCATTGAGAAAATGTACCTAAATTTGAAGGTGACTATTTTGATGAATAAAATTATTTTAAACAAAAAATACAAGTATTTTTATTCACATTTCAAAAAACAACATTATTTATTTGATTATCTGATATATTCATTATCAAAAATGTTATTTTCATCATTTGTAATTATCTTCTTCTAACATTCCACAAATTTATTGATTTCATTTGCATAAAACACTTTTTGGATTTGATTCAAAAATTGGTTATATATCTGATAAAATGGTAAGGATAGTAAGTACAGTGAAGTTCTAATATATGATTTTTCTTTATTTTAATTCATAAAAATACAAACTGAAACTGAATACAAATGAAGAAAGCTGTATAGTAGACAT